>NC_070597.1:25587877-25887877 GCF_027409825.1 Scomber japonicus | reverse complement strand
TGTAAGTCCTAACACATACTGTATTTAGCTATAAAGAAAGTTCTGTTTTACATAACAAAATAATTCAATTTTTGGATTTTTATGTGGCACTAACTCAGGCAAAGAAACTTCTGATATGTTGTGTGTTTTATCGATGTATTCATTTAATGGTTGAATCGAATGGGTTCACCACTTCCATATTCTTGTGGAGTTGTAGTAAAAAGCTACTCCATGTCAGCTACTACAATTTTAATCAGATTCTCAGACTTTACTGTCATTGTGCAGTTAAGAGAAAAGTTTATTTGTGCAGTCTCAAAAACCATACTCACACATGTGCGCTTGAAATCTACTAATTCACACACATTCACAGACCCACAAACCAGAATCAAACAACCAACCTGTTAGTGAATGACTTGTCCACCCAGAGCCACAGCTACTAGTGAACTTTAGTTACTATCGAATTTCTATGGAGTATGGTTCTTCTTCCTCTTCTTTTTTTCTGTTTTTTGGCAGGTGGAAAACCATCTATCCATTGTAGAAACCAGCTTTTAAGGTGCATCACTGCCATCTTTCTTAGTTAGTTACATGATCTTCAGTCATCCTTTTCAGTAAAGGTTACTTTACTGACGTGAAGAGTATAATGTCCTCATCAGAAAATTTAGTTTAACTAAGTTCAAACTAAACACTCAACAGATTAAGCAGACACCAGTTAAGATCAATCTTTATCTTTATTTATCTTTAGTTAGTTAGTCAGTTAGTTAGTTTAGCAAACTTTGCCCCAGACGATCCTACGATCTCTGGAGCGTGTAGACGATCTGCCAAAGTGCAATCACTTCACGATCTAATATCGTCATATCGCCCACCCCTAACAACACATGAACAAAAATAAGATAAAAATGTATGAGTTTATCTCGCTGGATTTATTCTAACATATCGACATATCTCTCTATATAGTCATCAAGATATACAAACACATACCCACATATAGTCATATACATACAGACATACGTATACAATACATTCACAGAAATAAATGTTGACATACATGTTTGCACATCAATTTACATTAGTGAGTACATTAGTGTTAGTCTCACCCATTTGTTGACATCTTCCCTTAATGTCAACCATTGATATGAAGACAAGACCTTTTCCAGAGTACGCCGCCTGCCAGCATGACCCCCAGTGCCAAGGCTGTCATGGCATTCTTTAAGGACGTCAGTTACCCTTTCCTTGCTCATCACCACCAAACGTTGGGTGCCTTGAAAAGTATAGTACAACTCTCCATCTGGTAAAGAATAAAAACTCAATAATTAAAACATGGCACTTCCAGAAAAACACCCAATGTAACTCCCCAGTCAACACTGTTTAGTCCTTGGAATGAATGAATTCAATCAACAATTACTGTATAGGCTAATTGTTAATTATACAGTAATAAATAATAATAATTGATAACCTAACAAAAACAATCATCCCTTAACACAACTGCTCGTCAACCATATAACACCCCAAGATTTCTTTTTATATTGGTGCTTTGCTTCAACCCATCATCCAACCCATTACATACATGAAATACACCTACTCCTCCTTTTTGAACAACACAATGTTTTTTAAATTGAATTTTCCTCTCGTTACAACTCTCCATCACAAAACATATTGCCCAGAAGTGAAGAGGTTCTATCTTGGTTAAAACATTCCCTTTTTTTGTTTAATTTCCCTACCTTTTATCATGTATTTCTTTGCGGCCTTCCGAATGACAGCCTTTCGGCTATCAGGATGTGCGTGGCTGATGGTGAGGTTGTGGTAACCTCCATTCACCAAGTAGTATTTGATTTCTTCGTAGAAATTCTCCATTTCTGTACAAGTAAAAAACACAGGCAAGAACTGAGCACAACACATGAATTTGGGAGAACGAAAAGAGGAGAAATACGGACAAAATTATTCAAAGTTATTAGTGTATTCGGCGTGAAAATAACATTCAATTCATTCATTCATTTTCTATACGGCAACGCGTGAACTGGAGCTGGAGATTATCTCATCTGACTTCGGGCGAGAATTATAATTATGTTGTTTTTCATATCACAGAAATAAAACGACAGGTCATTTTTAATTTCCCATTTAAAATTTGTAATTTATTTGGCGGGAAAATACAATTCAAAATTCAAACTTTTTAAAAGACCAAAAATATTCAAAATATACCAACGAAAAAATAACTAATAAATCAAATTGAATGTATCTACTCTTACTCAGAATGTGAAAGTCGCTCTATCTTCGTCAATTCTATCTTTGTTTCTCTTCGTTATGTCTCCGCTCACTCCTTCTCCTTCTCCGTCTTCACCCTCGACTTGGCTGCGTATTTCCCTCTTTTTTTATATGGCTGTTACTACAGTTTCCATGGTTACTACCGAATACTGCCGTTCAGCCAATCACAGTGCGTGACGTCATCTGCGTGCGCAGGACCCCGAGCCGATCTGGCACCCGAGCAGATCTGGTACCCACACCGGACTTGAAGATTACGGAGGAACTGGTAGGGGAGCGTACCTATGTTCCCCAGGTGCGTCTATCGTTTTTCCAAACCAGTTTAGACGAAACCACGCCCACTATTGCCCACTTCCACAGTATGGATATGACTTACCCTTAAACAACTGACATGTTGGAGGAGTAAGCCTCAGGGGTTGCAAGAAGTCCAAAGAGGTGTTTTCTATAAAACATGAGAGGGACCAACATTAACCAAGGTTCAATGGTCCTTGAGCACTAAATTCTACAGTGTGGCCACTAAAAACACAGCATTGGTGACCCAAATAAACAATGACATTACTTGCACAGGTCACCAAATTCAGTGAGTAAATAAAGTTAAGCATCTCTCCGTCATTATGTAATTTAAAAATTGTGAGTCTTACTATAACAACTGCAAAAATATTGGCTGTACCTCCAGATGTAAGTTTGAGCAGTTCTGCTCTCATCTCTGGACATCCCGGAAGAAAAGTGTTGGACAAACAGCGGTAGATTTTAGCCACTGCTGCCTGGTGTTTGCATGGTGCCCCAGTTTGTCCTGCAGGGCGTGAACACAACTCCAACTCCATGTCCACAACATATGTCTGGTGCTTGGACCCCTCCACCAGGAACTTCTTCTCCTCAATCTATATAAAACATAAGTCATTCAAGGAGCAATATATTTGCTTTTATATTGGAATGCACGCATATAGATTCCTTTTACAAACATGTAGGACTTCAACAAATTACACTTATTAGGCTTATTAAATTTTTTTTTTTTTTTAAACAGACACTTATTAAGATCCATTACCTGCTGAATTTGCGAAGCTGCAATGTTGCCATCTTGGGGAAGGAATCTGGATCTCTGGAATGACTCCCACCGTCCAAGGGCAACATCAACAATGCGTGTCTCATAATACGTTTCCAGCCTTGGTGTCAGGAGGTCAAAGAGCTGCGGTGGATTGAAGGCCTTCGTCCTCTGAAGTATCTTATCCTTGAGGACACGCATTGCCGCTTCCGCAAAATTGTTTGTGTTGTTCCCTCTGGTGAGAAGACTGCCCCTGTAACTGAGTGCCCAACACTCCCTGCGGTTATACAGACGCTCTATGTACTTCAGGTATTTTTCATACCTGCAATTGATTAAAAAAGAAACAAATGCACAAAATAAAAAAAATGCACATACATCAATCTATCCAAGCATATGTATCCAAACACAATGGCTTCATTACATTGTATTTACAAATGTAATGCGATCTTATGAAAAATTCTGTCCTACAGCTAAACATAAACTTACATTTCTGTGCTGAGCACTAACCTGACTGCAACGGGATGTTGTCTTGCCTCAGTATAAAGACTATCCACCCTGACTATCTCTTTGCAGTACAGCATGTCTTTCACCACTGTAAACAGAGTCGGTCTGTCTCTGTGGTCCACACCACTCTCCTTGCTCCACAGCCATCTCCAAACTGCTTGAAGCAGATGGAAGGAGCACAGGAGAAGTGTGGCATCGGGAAATGCCTGACCCAGGGCTCCCCTCTCTGCCTTACAGTCATCAGTTAAGAAGATCTGTGGTCCTGCCTGTCCCTTGCCAGCAAAGGCCTTCTCTCCAACTATTTTTTTAAGAAGCTCCAGCCCTTCAAAAATAGTTTGCTGATCCTCTGACTGGCAGATGAGAATGCCCAGTGGGAGGCCACCAGCACAGCTGTGGGTCAGGAGGAGAAACACCCTGCAGCCCTCCCGGTCCATATTCCCTGAGGAATCTATGAAGCACAGCTCTCCACTGTGCTTCAGTTGGTGCACTTTCTTCATCAAGGGAGAACATAGAGCAACAAGAGGCGCTCCCTGGGAAGATGTGGCCATTATGGCACATCTGTCCTGACACTTGCTGTTATAATTCTCCACCTGATTCTGCAGTGCTGCCAACATGCGTTCCATATTCCTCCCTACACACCTTATGGAATAGTCTAGGAAATACATAAACTTAGATGTTATGGGTTTTACAGACATACTGTGGAAAATTGTAAATACCATGTTGTCCAGTGTGATGCCTACCTTTGCACATAGGGCAGGTCAGGGCAAATCTCCCTGTTGGCAGAAGCATAAACAAACTGCTGACCATACTCCACTTGGAGGTCATGTTTCAGCACTGCCAAAGCGGATGTGGGGGTGTGACCGATCTCAAACAGACCCATGAGAACCTCTTTGGCCTTTTCCCCAACATCCCGAACATAGCGGATAGCATCAGCAACAAACAGGTGGTGATTATGCCTGTTTGCTATCCGTACCTCGAATGGGAACGTATGTGGGTCCTTAGTCCTATAACATATATCAATATCTCAATATCAATATTATGTCTAAAACAATAAGAGTGGATCAATAAACTCACTTGCTCTTTTCACGACGAGGGCTCTTCAAAGTTACAAGCATTTTTGCTTGACAGCAGGTGTTTTTCGAAACCCTGCTGCTGCTTGCAGCCTTGACATTTACCTTGTGCTGGCATTTGTAACTTGCCTAACCAAAATATAGTAAATTAACAGCAGTAAGGAAAAAGAAATTGCTTTAAGAAATTTTGACAGCACAACTCTTACCTTGAATAGCACAAGGTGCCCCAATCTCGGTCGCGTGACATCCTCCCTCCATGTCACCCCTGATGACCCCTTCAATAACTGGATCCATTGCTTTGCTTGATCCACAGTGCGGACATCCACACGCACTGTGGCGTCAAAGCTGGTGTCGTCTCCAGCTGATGGCACCTCATCATACTGGCAGACATGGCACCGGAATTGATTTGGTAGCCAGTCCTAGAAGTAGGAAACAAACTACTAATAACTTAAATCCACACGCATAGGTAATACTTTTGCTGGCCTTCACAGATATCTAATACCCATATCTTAGATATCTGATATTCAAGACAGTGATACTGTAACGCTACTCAACTACTATACAGTGCTCCTTCAAAATGATCTAAATACTGTAAGTTAATACAACTATGGTGTAATATTCCTCATAGTAACAGTTACTGAGTGACAGATACTGTCAGACACCTTCAGCTGTGGATACTCCTCTATGTTTTCTTCAGGTCCCGAGCACACACAAACACTAAGTCTGAAAAAGCAAAAGACATTTACAAAAACATCACAATACAGCATGCCTAACTTAGCTACATAATTAATTCATTATCTATGAACAATACCAAGCTAACATGTTATATCACTTACTTGGTAGTACCGAGGACTTCAGGCAAGCTGTAAAAAATGTTTATGAGGTGAATGAGATAACATTAGATTTTCATGTATCAGATATGGTGTGCAAGTATATTCTATCAACTTAAAACTGTGGTTAATCCACATAAAATGATAACTTACCAAAGCTCTGCGTATGTATGATCTGTCATCTTGAAAGAGCGGAATTTTATTTCCCGGCTGTTTTACAAGGTTTTTCGCGGGACACGTGATCGCGAGGCCATCGAGGCTTCCGTATTACGGAAGTGGCCGTGGTTTCATCTGAACTGGATTGGAAAAACGATAGACGCTCCCCGGGTCCTATGTTCCCCGATCACGGCTAACTCGATTGCTAGTTCAGCGGCTAACTCCGCTGTTAGCTCGGCGGCTAGCTCGGCTGCTAAATCGGCGGCTAACTCAGCTAACTGGCTAACTGTAGACGGGATCATCCCTACGTTCCCCTGTCACATACAAAGCGGGGAACATAGGACCCGGGGAACATAGGGATGATCCCAGCTGGTAGCAATGCGGTGGATGAAAGGGACGACGACAGGGAACGATCTGTTCACTGAGGTAAATGTGTGTATGGACACGCTGGGACTGAAATGGGACAGACGGAAGGAAACAACTAGCAGTGAACTGGGACACTTTATTTGGAACCCTTTTTCTCAAAATAACAGTTCAGTGATGTTCAGTGACAGTTCATGATGTATCTTGCTTAATGTTTGGAGCACAAAGACAATATTGTATCTGTAGAATGCTAAGAAACTTTACACAACTTTCCAACAGTATATGAAACTCAAAATGTGTTGTGTAGTGAATGTCCAGCATCCCAACATCAAAGATGGGGTGACTTGTAAATTCATACGAAAAGAAAGAGTGAAGAACTACACAAACGTATATTGCTGCCATGCCAGAAAAATAAGAATGCTTCAGTATCACGCTATAACGTGAAACTTATTACGTTATAACGCGCACCTTAAAAGGAGTCACACCACAACCTGTGTACTCCTTAACGTGTGTGTTAGTGTTTGTGAATGTGGTGGCTCCTCCTACATCAGATCAATGAATGACCCTACCATAAGAGGGTCAGAATGAGTCCGACCCTCCGTATACAGCCCCATGCCTTTTACAATCCCTCTCAGTGTAAACATATCTATCACAGTATCATCACTGCTCAGTAACAGCAGGATCTCATCATGTCTCAATCCAAGCATGAAGCTGTTGAAGCAGTATTGGCTTCCCACCACATACACATTTCCTTTAATCAGAACACGTGGCCTCCCTCTCTGCCAAAATTGTCAAGGCTCTCTGGAGCATCCAGCAATATCACCTAGGGGTGTGATGATACACTCAGCTCAGAGACAAGACCAGACACGATATTGGGTTCATAAGGTCGAGACGAGATTTTTATTTTTAAGAAAACTTCAATGAGGAAATATATGACTGTTCTTTTATTTTAAAGTCACAAAGTGCAAAATAATGCAGGTGCATTTTGAAATGTTTTAACTAATCATCTTGTAATGAATCACTTTAGTTCTACTTTCTAAGTATGAATTATCATACGCAGTATGCAATATACAAGCACTGTAAAAGGTTTCCTCATATAGATACATATTAAATAGATAGATCATTTTTGTATTTATGGAAATAACAATCATAAATATATACATTATATAATCACAAATACCAAAATAAAAAGTATTTTAAAATTATTTTTTAACATATTTTTTGAATTGCTCATCCTGTCAAACCTTACTAGTCACTGACCCATAGACAGAACATGGGAGGAACCACAGTGAAGCAGCATGTTCATGTAGTTTAACTGTGCCTTTGTGATTTCAGGGGTGGACATGTAGAGAAACAAGAGAAACCACAGAAGAGTGAGAAGATGAAGCCAAAAGTGAGAAGACAACACACCTCAAAGTCTGATGAACCTGATCTGCAGGAGTCAGCCTTCCTGAAGAAGATCATCGCCTACCAGAGGAAGCTTCTGGTACTAAACACTCTACACACTGATAGTCAACTGTCATCTCACTATGTTCCTGCCCAGCTGTAAAGATGTTCACAGTTTCAACAAATGCTGGTGAAATGTGATTTGAGCAGTAAAGTAACACTTTTCTAAGTAACGCATGCTTAGAATGGCAACATTAAACAGTGTGTGTGTGTGTGATCTCTTCTCTCTGTCTCTCCTGCAGAACTACTTTGCCAGGAACTTCTACAACATGAGAATGCTGGCTCTGTTTGTTGCCTTTGCCATCAACTTTATCCTCCTGTTCTATAAGGTAATGGTGTAAAATGTTCACACACCTTCTTTCCTGCTATTTTTTAAATATGTTCTGTCATTTATTTAGTATTTCCCCCGTTGTCCTTTGATATGCAGTGCTAACAGTATTTGGACAGCTACACTTTTTTTGTACTTGAGGCTCTGGGCTTCAGCATATTCAATTAGATATAAATTAATACATAAAACATTAAAGTGCCAAGTCTCAGATTTAATTTGAATAGATTTACATCACTATAGAAATAACAATGTTGGAGATATAGTACTTTTAACACAAAGAGGCCATGGGCACAGAGAATGTTCCTGTGTGATTGTGCATTCATGTCATCAGTAAAATCATCAGTACATCTCAGTGTGCCATGTTCACTGGTAACATACATGCAAAAGCAATAACAGAACCTGTTTCCCCCCCTACTTTCTTACTCTTTCCATCATTTTGATTGGCCTTCAAAAGTCTCACACATTGACTGTGAGACTCATGCAGTTGACTCTTCACACAATCTCACATTGACTCTTTTCACTCGCTCTTCTGCCACACATCCTTTTCTCATGCAGTGAAGAACACATTAATAACTGATAACATGGTGAGAGAAGAGGAAAGTGTCAGTTCATGGACAGACAGAGCAGAGCAGCAGCAGTACTGAACAGCAGCTGTCAGAATGACCATCAGCAGTATTCTCATACATGCTGCTCTCAGTAATCTCAGTGAGCAGCTCCTCTGACAGCAGCACAGCATCCCTCCTCCACCTCCTGCTCTCCCCATGCTGGAGTGAAAGTGATAAAAGGTTTTTAGGCAACCTATTACCATGTAAGGCTCTTGTAAATATAATTTCAAATATGAAACCATTCTGCCAATCAGCTAATAATCATTTCATTTATTGATCCACTCCATTGTTTACTGTTGGTGATGCATGTCATTTGTTTTAAACTATTTATGAAAAAGTCTGTTGATTGATGAGGCTAGAGAGAGGATGAGTAGCTTCATTTAGCAGGATTAATGCTCAATGATTCCCACATAGTTCTATACTGATGTAAAACACTCCATTTAAAACCAAGACTTGACACTTTGAATGTGCTAAAATGTGTAACTGTCCAAATACTTACAGTCTGGACTGTGCCTTGATTCCTTTTTCATTTCCTCTGTGAAACACTTTGAATTGCTTCTGTCTAAAAGTGTGTGACACAACTAAACTTATACATCAACATATGACATGATATACCACCTGATATGGACACTGTCAGTCTAAAATGGCCCCATTGTAAATATTTTAACTTCATTAGAAAAGTGTCAAGTTTTAAATTAATTAAAAGTAATTCAAATCCTTTTTCTGTATTTATTTGATGAGCAAACCTGAGTTTAACTTTTCCTTTTAATGACTAATAAATGTTCTCTTCCAGGTTTCTACTTCCTCAACAGTGGTTGAGGAAAGGGAAGTTGTATACACCAGCAGCCAACCAGACAGCAGTGTTCAGTGGGATCCACTGGGTGGAGAGGCGATGGTGGAGACGAAGGACGAGGTGATGGATGAGACTGGAGAGCCAATGAAGCCTGTCTCAGTGCGTTTTGTCTTAGAGGAGAGCAGCGGATACATGGAGCCTATGCTGCGTATCCTGGCTGTGCTGCACACTGTCATCTCTTTCTTCTGCATCATTGGATACTACTGTCTCAAGGTTACTGATACTACACACTGATGCTTATTATACTGAGTGTAAATATGTCTAATATCAATAATATCATATCTTAAAACTAATGTCTCAAACCAAGGATTGCATTTTCCTTTTTCTCTCATCATCCTATATTGTGTGTGTGTGTGTGTGTGTGTGTGTGTGTGTGTGTGTGTGTGTGTGTGTGTGTGTGTGTGTGTGTGTGTGTGTGTGATGTAGGTTCCACTGGTGATCTTCAAGCGTGAGAAGGAGGTGGCCAGGAAACTGGAATTTGATGGTCTTTACATCACAGAGCAACCGTCTGAGGATGATATTAAAGGACAGTGGGACAGACTTGTAATTAACACACAGTGAGTACACACACACACGCACACACACTCACACACAATACATAAGCATATAATGATGCTCATATATTTAGTGTGTAAAATATGAATCTGCTCAGTAACTTGTAACACTTGCTGTTGAATAGATGTAGTTATGTTACCAAGAAGCTGGAATGTATGAGAGTGGAAGCATGAAATATCAAAATATATAAATACTCAATTAAAGTATAAGTACCTCAAAAATGTATTTAAATACATAACTTGAGTAAATGAGTTAACTTTACTGACATTTCAAGAAACTTTGTAAGGAACTTCCCTTAGTGAGCAGAATACTTGACTACTTTTTCAGTTTAGTTTGACCATGAATGAGTCTCATTAGACTTTTGTTTTTTGATTTTCAGATCTTTCCCCAACAACTACTGGGATAAATTTGTGAAGAGGAAGGTAGGTGTTACTGACACCTGATCATCTCAACAAGCACTTAAAGCAACTCTTACCTTTCTTGCATTTCACACAGCACTTTGAAAAAGAGTGCCATTACCTTATTAATAGCATTTTAACCTAAACAAAAACATGTGTAAAAATGTAACAAAGGCAAGGGTAGCTTTAACAATCATATTTAATCATGTTACCATGTCTAAGTGAATTCTGGAATTGAACCATGTTTGTTCATCTGGATTTGATTCAAGTCATTATTAGCTGGCATGGTGGAGCTTCAGAGCTCTACTGACTGACTCCAGCATGTCAGGGAGAGGAGAGACGAGGTGTGACATAAGTCAAAGAAAAGTAGAGAGGTATTTGAATCAAAAATGGACATTGTGACCCTGTATCTAGACAGAAAGGGTTAGCATAGTTAGCAGATCAGCAGCAGCAGGTAGATACCTCCATGGTCAGCTAAGGATTGTGAACCACCACTGCAGATGAAGCAAACATCATTTCAGAAAAAATACCCTTTCAAATCCAAACTGGAGGCACAGAAAATAGAAATGATCTAAAAATCCAACATGATCCATCCACTTTATGTTAGGATGCACATTATTTTATTTGAAATGCAACCTTTATTTTACTAGAAATGAGAAAATAACATGTATTGTTACTATTAGTGTGCTTTGCTTATTATTTCTATCATCTGTGTATAATAAAACCGTCTTTCATGTTGGTGTATAAACTCATTCACACCTCATATCTACTGGATTCATTTTTTTAAGTAGCAGCAGCAGGAAGCCAAGAAATCAGCTTGTTCTGAACAGACATGTTTCAGTATGATGTCCCTCATCCTTTTATGGTGATTTGTCTCTCAGTGGCTGTTAGGTTACATAGTACTGACATCACTATGCACGTTTGAACTCACAAATATCAAACAGAATCATGTCAAACCATTCTGTCTGTAAAAAGTACAATTTAAAAGAAGCAGTTTGAAATCAGAGTCAGCTTTACAGGCAGAGTATGTTTGAACACACAAAGAAGTTGACTCCAGTTTTCAGTGGCTCTCAATGAACTTTTACACAATGTACCTAAAGACACAGCTTAACATGTACAGCAGGCTAACAGAGATGATGTTCTACCTGCTGCTCTTCCTCAGGTGATGGATAAATACGGAGAGTTTTACGGCCACGACCGCATCAGTGAGCTGCTGGGAATGGACAAGGCTGCTCTGGACTTCAGCGACGCTCACAAAAAGAGAAAGCCCAGGAGAGACAGCTCATTGGCTGCTGTGTGAGTATTCTGTTTGTAGAGGATCAAAGCCATCATGGAGACAGTCAATGTATAAACTTGATAAAAGTAGAATTTATAGCAGAGCTATTGTTTTGGATTGGATTAGAGTTCACATCAGTACCAATACTATGGAAGAGGATTACATCTCAGATCTCACAATAATTAATTCAAGTTAAACTTCAGTGGTTTGCATTTAGACATATGAGATTTGGAAATCTACTGTAGCAACATCTGCCCCATAGGCTCAACTCAGGGCAAAAAGAACCATCTGGACACATGATCATCTTCACTGAGTCTCCTCTGCCTCTCAACAGGCTGAACTCCATTGATGTCAAGTACCAAATCTGGAAGCTGGGTGTGGTATTCACAGACAATGTAAGTGTACAGCAGCACTGATCATCCACCATGTCTGGATCTGTCATGTGGATTCACTGCAGAATGGCCTTATAATAATAGTTTGAAATACTTCTTTTTTCCCTTTTCTTTTAAATACTACATAATAAAACTTCCCTGTAACATCCCATTCTCAACTTTTGTTTCCCCTGTCATGTTTTTCTACACTGGATGATAATGTTCTGTATCAGCTGGTTCCAGCTCTTCATTCAAGTAGTGTGATATTTATTATGAAATATCAAAATACAAAAAACCTTATTCGTTATGTCTTTACCATTCCATCAAATAGAGATCATGTTGTACACATTTCACATGTGCACTTTAGTTCATTTGTAACTCTGACAAAAGAAGTGTGTATGTGACAAAGGTACAGTTACACATGTATGAGCTGATACACTAACATACCACTGTCCCATGTGAACTGAGACGCAAACTCTTACACTGTTTATTGTCATAGATCATCCTGTAATGTGACTTGTTCTCATATTTCCAACTCTGGCTCTGGCTCTGGTAAATCACTACATTACCTTGACTAACCTCTCTCTCCGTCTGCCCCTGCAGTCCTTCCTGTATCTGGCCTGGTATATGACCATGTCCATCCTGGGCCACTATAACAACTTTTTCTTTGCTGCCCATCTGCTCGACATTGCGATGGGTTTCAAGACACTGCGGACCATCCTCTCATCAGTCACACACAACGGCAAACAGGTGACAGCTTCATACCAGAGATTTAAATGCAGCTGTGTGGAATGTGTAAATAGACGCTTGCTTGCTTACATGTAACAAGTTTAAAAGGTAGAATACTGTGAGACATATTATATGTTATGGTTGTAAATCCGTCAGTTTATTCTGGAGCTCTTCTGACCTCCAGTGGCCAAAACAAGCAATGACCACAGACTAAAGTGGTCCAGTTGTGCTTCTAAGAGTGTGCATGATGTAACTAAGCTGTTAATGTACTGCAAGATTCAGTCTTTGGGGTGTAGTATAATCTTTAGGAAGGTGTAGTTTTATATATTTATGTACTTTTTTCACATAGTGATGGCACTCACTAAACATCCTTTAGCTTCAGATATATACATGTATATATATATATATATGTATATATATATACATGTATATATATATATATGTATATATATATATATATATATATATATATATATATATATATATATATATATATATACACACACACACATATATATATATATATATATACACACACACACACACACACACACACACACATATATATATATACATATAGTAATTTACATGCCCTGTTTATATGCATCTTTTTCTTTCTTGTCTTCCAGCTGGTGTTAACAGTTGGCCTGTTAGCAGTGGTGGTGTATCTCTACACAGTGGTGGCCTTCAACTTCTTCAGGAAGTTCTACAACAAGAGTGAAGATGGAGAACTGCCAGACATGAAGTGTGATGACATGCTGACAGTGAGTATTCCCCTCTGGAAACAGCCTTAAAAAGAACAAAAGACTGTTGATGGTAACTGTTAGCGGTATTTTACACGTGTACAGAAACAAATCCAAAGATAACACAGATCAGATTATTCATAAATATCATTGTTATGATCCGGCCCAGGGGAAGCCTGGAGCAACATGAAAGAAGGAGACTCCTCTCTTCCCAGCAAGACACACTAACAACCATGCATTTTACAGTCATATCTGTAGCTACACAATGACAAATGAAAAAGAACTAAAGCTACCTGAACACAAAGAGGCAAAACTCTAACACTAACTACTAATGGTGAACAAAAATGCCGCCCACTGCTACCACATGGTATTTCACATCTTATTAAAACTATTAATTATTATTCATAAAAAAAACACAGATATGGCTCAGATTTGTAGCATCTCTACAAAAATAAAACATATTTTGATTGTTGTACATTTTTTGGGCCACTTTAGGGAAAAAAAAGTCATCAAATTTCAGGGTGAAATAAATGTGTGGTGTTTTTACAGCTGTCAAATGTCAAAATGGGTCAATTTGACCCAACAAGCCAAAAGGCCGGACCCCATCTGCACTCATAGAATCATTACACATGAATAATGTGTGATGTATAAGTTTAACATGAATAGAACAGCTATGTGGAAGACAATCAGTATATCTGAGTTGTGGAGCAAACATTTAACCTGTTAACTATAACCTGTGTTCTTTACTTTAGAATGGTGCACTTTTATATCTATATCATTTGAGTGTCAGAGTGTTCCTAAACATGAAAACTAATGTTCATCATGCAGTCTTTTCTCTGCTGTTCACTCTGATTGTTCTGGGCTGTGTCTCACCACTGTTCTGGTTGACAATGTCAGTAAAGTCTGTGTAATTGACTTTGAGAAAGTAGTCAGTAAAGAGGTTCCATCTCCATTTATGGACAGACAGTCATGGGTCAGAGCTTTTAGTCTGACAGTGTTCACCCTCAGGCTCTGTCTGCAGTCCAGCCGAGCTTCTGCCAGATTATATGCTCTTTTTCTCCTCTGTTCATTTCCAGGAAAGCGTTTGCTATAGTGCACAAAGAATCCTTATCTGAATCCATATTCTAAGAATAGATGACACCATACATTGTGCAGATGGTAAAGTCATTTGTCAAGTTTATTTATACAATCCCAAAATCACAAATGTGTCCTGTATGGTAATGTGGTAATGCAAGTTCAATGTGGATTCTCTATGGGTTAACTGGCTTTATTAATCCTATCATTGGTAATCCTGGATAATGGACTCTTTATTACAGTTTAATGTACTGGAGAGGGTTACCATCAGGTTATTAGGTTTATGCTAAAAAAAATAGCTGCTAACCCGTTTATCTCACTCTTTGATACAGTAATAGCAGATTTAATACTTTAAACTTTAGTAGTAATCCCTGATTGCAGATGAAAGCAAGTAATTGGCATGGCTGTATGTCATAGGTGAAATACATACAGTTCAGAGAAAAGATGGAGGGGGGGAACAGGTAAAAAAAAAAAAGAATGATTGCAGCTGTATGAGGCTGTTCCCTGCTGCCAAGCCATCGAAAAGAAATACTATATAAGGGCTCTACGGATGGTGTGTGTTTTCTGGGCTGGGAGGGGTCTTCTGTCACCCGGAAATTTCAGGACACACTCTAATCCCCTATAGTCAGCCACCCATAGCATTCCATAGAGCGCTAGCGCTACTGTTTCCTATTAAGGGTCTGGGGGTGGCAGCTCAGTCTGTTGTACAGGAAGGTGATAGCAGCTTAGAGAGACTGATGAAGGGCGACTCTGCCTCAGGGAGGTTTTCTCCTCTGCTCCCTCTATGTGAAGAAATCCCCTATAATAACACTCAGAGCAGGATGAGAGGATCTGAGCTGATCTATCCTTTTCTGTTCACTCACTCTTCTCTCTGTCTTCATTCTTCTCTCTCTGTACTCCAGTTTTAATCATCGTCTTCAACCCTCCCTCTCCTTTTCTCCCCCTGTTTTATTCTCTTTCTCTGTGAACTAGATTTTAATGTGTTTGGGAGGTTTTTATACTTTGTTGCTCAATGTGTTTTGTGCACAGTATAGAAGCATACATCATATGACTATAAAACCACACACAATACAGTAGGTTTACCCTTCCAGTCTGTTAGCAGCAATGATCACAGGTGGTCAACATTTCACGTCCATTATATACTTAGAGTCTCTCTCTCTCTCTCTCTCTCTCTCTCTCTCTCTCTCTCTCTCTCTCTCTCTCTCTCTCTTTCTCTCTCTCTCTCTCCCTCCCAGTGCTATATGTTCCACATGTATGTAGGAGTGAGAGCAGGTGGAGGGATTGGTGACCAGATTGAAGACCCTGCAGGTGATGAGTACGAGATCTATCGTATCATCTTTGACATCACCTTCTTCTTCTTCGTCATTGTAATCCTCCTGGCCATCATCCAGGGTGAGAACACACACACACACACACACACACACACACACACACACACACACACACACACACACACACACACACACACACACACACACACACACAGTCATGTTTCCATCACTTCTGAGGACATTACATTGACTTACATTCATTTCCTGGAGACTTATCCTAACCATAACTGCTTATTGCTTAAATCTAAGCTTTAACTTCTAAACTTTAACTTTAAACCAAGTCTTTGCTCTGAAATGTAACGATTTACATTATGGGGATCAGTGTTGGGGAACATTACTTTTAAAAGTAACTAATTACATAACAAATTTATTGTCATAAAGTAACTAGTTACATTCCTTCATTACCTTGTGAGAACAGTAAGTGGTTAGAGTACTTTAGTGTTACTTTGTGATTCCTCATGTAGTTTTAGTCCAGACCTCCTTTAAATATAATGAGTGTACCATCATCACACAGCCAAGTCTGGATCATAATGTGTCAATCTTTACACTAACAGCAGGAATGACACACACAATGTCTCATTTACAGTCTTTATTGTACAGCTTTACATAAAAACTGTAAAAGAGGCTTCTCAAACATATGCTATAAAACTACATTCAGACATTTCAAGCACATACCTGAATACAAATTATAAACACATACAGGCTTTTCAGTCACAACTTACATGTTACCGTAATGTTCTTGCTCTTATTTCAAAATAATGTTTTGTATTTCTACTAACTGAATGCTGTCCCTTCTGAGCTGCCGTACACTCACAGTGATATAACCGTAGCATGTAGCCAGGTGTCTGCCTGCCAAAACCCTAATAACTTTTTCTCCACTTAAAAGCATTGATAATATAAATATTGTTCATTCATATATTGGGGAAATACAGTCATTTACTATCTATGAATGGGAGCAGTTATCAACAGTTAATGAGCATCCTGTGTATACTCTGCAGGATTCCTTCATGTTCTCACAGTAATGAATGTGACATTAAGTCTACTATTGATTGAATGTATTTTTTAGCCGTAACACTATCTACTACAAGACAAAAGAAACGTTGGAGCCAGCAGCTTCTACAAGAAACATAGTGTTCCCATCTAAATGTGGCTGTGCACACTTTATATCCTGTTCCAGCAACAACTGATAGCATAGCTTCTTTAGCTTTACAGAAAACTAATGTCAGTGAAACTTCAGTGTTTATTGTATGTTCCTCTTTTAGAGCAAACACGCTGCCTTGTTCTGTAGAGAGGAACACATGCTGTACATTTTTGTTTCATTCTGATACAATTTGGGTAAAAATGTGCTCATCTTATAGCAGCTAGAAGCAGGAGGTGTTTTGGCAGCAGACAGTGGTGAATCTAATAACATGAATGTGTGCCAGTAATTCCTCTGTCAGTGACCCAGCATGCATAACCTGGAACAACTACATGTAACTTTTAGCTATATGTTTAGTGTCAAAGATTTAAAGCTTTGCAGTAGCATTTAATATTCTGCTTCATGTTCTTCTACATGAATTATTGTGAAAACTATTAGTAGTGTTATTAAAAGGATTATTTTGGATAAAACCAAGGACTTGGTTGTGATCCAGTGGTAAGTAGGTTAGTTGTAGAAGAGAAAAAGTGACTGAAGACTAAAAGAAAGTGTAAAGGATTGTGGGCTATGCTGTTGAACCTCTCTCTCTGTGCTCTTTAATTCTAGGTTTGATCATTGATGCTTTTGGAGAGCTGAGGGACCAGCAGGAACAAGTGAAAGAAGACATGGAGGTTAAAACATGAACACAAACACACACTCATTCTTTAAACTGAAAACAAAGCTGTATTATACAGCTTTAATAGGAAAGTGTATTGTAAAGCACTACACAATCAAAAGCAATGATTTAACATTTCCATGTTTGTGTTCCAGACCAAATGCTTTATCTGTGGAATAGGCAACGACTACTTTGACACAGTGCCACACGGCTTTGAAACGCACACGCTACAGGAGCACAACCTAGCCAACTACCTGTGAGTACTACTAACTGTCATAGCCACTGTTTATAAATGATTTGAGTCTTCAGTTTCCTGTAGTGAAGCTAGAATTACAAACAGGTAGACTAGAACCATGTAATCCATCTTATTGGAAGAACTGGGCTCTGATTAGTCTTGGTTTCACATTTATGTTGACTGCACTGACACACAATCATTTGAATGCTACTCTGGCTGTTTGAGGCTCTGTCAGTGAATAGAGGATTCTCAGAACTGACCCCCACATACCATGATGCCCCCAGCATGACAACTATTAACCCCTTTAAACTAAATGTTCCAGGAAATATGGAAGTAAGGGATTTAAAGCCCCTTTTATAGCATTCCTGTTAGTGTGTCCTCTGTATCTAAGGAACTGCACAAACAGCAGCATGAAACCTCTTCACAGCACTATAATACTGTAGTACTTTTACTGTAATACTGCATACTACATCACTATAATACTGTAGTACTTTTACTGTAATACTGCATACTACATCACTATAATACTGTAGTACTTTTACTGTAATACTGCATACTACATCACTATAATACTGTAGTACTTTTACTGTAATACTGCATACTACATCACTATAATACTGTAGTACTTTTACTGTAATACTGCATACTACATCACTATAATACTGTAGTACTTTTACTGTAATACTGCATACTACATCACTATAATACTGCAGTACTTTTACTGTAATACTGCATACTACATCACTATAATACTGTAGTACTTTTACTGTAATACTGCATACTACATCACTATAATACTGCAGTACTTTTACTGTAATACTGCATACTACATCACTATAATACTGCAGTACTTTTACTGTAATACTGCATACTACATCACTATAATACTGTAGTACTTTTACTGTAATACTGCATACTACATCACTATAATACTGTAGTACTTTTACTGTAATACTGCATACTACATCACTATAATACTGCAGTACTTTTACTGTAATACTGCATACTACATCACTATAATACTGTAGTACTTTTACTGTAATACTGCATACTACATCACTATAATACTGTAGTGCTTTTACTGTAATACTGCATACTACATCACTATAATACTGCAGTACTTTTACTGTAATACTGCATACTACATCACTATAATACTGCAGTACTTTTATTGTAGTAGGATTTTTAATGCAGGACTTTTACTTGTATTTTTACATTGCTGTATTGGTACTTTTGTTTTTTAAGGATCTGAGTAATTCTTCTTCCACTACTCCAAAACTCTAGCAGACTTCTCCCTGCAGTACACATTTCTGCTTTAGAACATATCCTCCATAGATAATCAACAGAACATTTTATTTCTTATATTGTCTTGCTTTGTTCTCAGTGTTCCCTCTCAGGAATCCCAACATCAACATCAAAACATGTGCAGTGTTTGTGTTTTCACAATGAAGTACCTGTACCATGTACACCTGGAATTACTGTACTACAGTAACTAACTAAATGTAGTTACTGCTGCAGTGAATACTGTCAGTGATTTTGTGTGTTTTTCTAATGTGTGTGTTTCAGATTCTTTGTGATGTATCTAATCAACAAGGATGAAACAGAGCACACAGGCCAGGTAAACATACACTACTGTAATACTGCTGTGATAAAGCCTCAGTATGCTTCAAAGAACTCATCAGGTCATCTACCAGCCTCTGAAATCTCTTCTACAATGGCATAAGAGGAAAGATGGTTGATGGTTGGTTTTTTTAAAGCGTCAATACATAACATGTTTTACATGAATTTCTGTCTCAAGTGAAATAAAAATGAGGTAAATATTCAAAATATATCAGCTATAAAACTCTAACCAAAATCTTACAATGAGTACTCCATACCAAGTAGCCCAACACTTTACAAACAATCTTATGATCATACTCATTTTATTATGAAAGGAGAGGGGTATAAACATCTCTCCCAGACTCTACTTTACAATTCTTTACAGTAATGTCAACACAACACTAATGTCGTTCAACAGATGTCAATACCAGGAATGATTTGAAGGTGAGACTGTGTGACCCTTCAGAGCAGCTATACACACCTTGTCTTTTAGACGAGTGTGGACCATCCATCAATATGCTTTGAAGTATACTGAGGCCTTTAAATCTAATGCTGCTGTTACTGAACTTAGTGACAGTAGATGAAACTGAAAGCTAAAATGCTCTCTTCCTCCATCTCCATCTGTCTGTCCTGAAGGAATCTTACGTATGGAAGATGTACCAGGAGCGTTGCTGGGAGTTCTTCCCCGCCGGCGACTGTTTCCGGAAACAGTACGAGGATCAACTCAACTGATCGGTCCATGGAGCAACAGACTCTTCCCTTTCATACTGTAACCTGTCGGAGGCCCTCTGCAGGCATCTTCACTCTGCTCCCTGTGCTGATCCCTCAAAACTTAACGCTTTCTAAATCAGACCCAGTTCTACTGTCTGCTCTGCTCCTGAGCCTTGGGAGGAAACCCACATCTCCAGCCTCCGCTACAGGCCCAACCCTCAGTTCAGACCTTTAGACCTATAGCCGCGGACCTTCCTCCCAGCTCTTCCTCATCCAGCCGGTCGACTTGCCCACTCAGCCCCCCACTCCCCCCAAAAAAAACTTCCAGCACACTTTGTTTGGAATGCTTCTAAGGCTTTGTACATAGAGAATATCAGATTATACGCTGTATTATAATGAAACTGGTGGCACGTAAAAGGTTTTCCCGGCTCAGATGATGACTGCTTCATCTTATTCTACAAGTATTCACAGTAACAAGCAAAAAAAAAAAAAAAAAAAAGGAGCAAGAAAAAAAAGGATGGACAGAGGAGAGTGGAAGGAAGATGAAGAAATCTCCTCCTATTCTGATCTAAAAAAAAAGACTTTGAGGACGAGGACCGCTACACAAAGAGCAGACATTAGTATGATGATGTTTACCAGACTTTTCATATGTACAATGCACGTTGCATGTAGGTATGGGGAGTGGACACAAAGACTCTACAAGCTGCTGTAATCCATCCAATACCACAGCTCTGCAATAAACCTGACCTACGAGAAGATATTATGGTCAGTCTTTGTTCAAACTTAAAAAGATGACATTGCTTTTCGGTTAGTAGTAGGAAGATAAAGGTGCCTCCATATAATAATCTAATCCAATACAACACCAGACTACAGCTACCACAAAGCTGACTCAACAAAAACTGGAAATGCTAATCCTCACACATGGGGGGCCGTGGGACTGGGTTGAATGAAAGTAGCGTTTGCAGATGTTTTAACATTGTGTCCACACCTTGTACTTGCCAACACTGTGTGTGAAGGGCTCCTTTAAGTGTTCACATTGCTAGCAACATGATCAACACAGTCCATTTTCTGTTGCAGTTGTGCTGAGTGTGTGACCTGGAGACTCAGCCAAAAGCATGGACATCCCAACAAGTCATGAATCCTCCATCAGCTTGCCAGTTCTACATCTTTTGTTTGACAGACATACAGAAATAAAAATGAATGGTTGAATCCATTATTGGAATCTTTTGGCAACTTTTTTTATATATACCTCTATGATTTGTTCTTTTGCCCCCCCCCCCTCCAGTAGCAGCAGAGGCTAAGGATGGATGGAGATATCTGTCTAACAACTACTGGTCAGAGTTCCATGAAATTTACCGACCACACAACCTTTCCTCGATTGCCACATCCCAAAACATCTTTTTTTTTTTGCGCCAAACTTCTGCTCAAGGCTCTAAGAACTGCCAAATAGTCTGCATGTTTTTTCACTATTGTGGGGAGTAAGAAACATCAGTCTTTAGGTGACACTAGTGGGGCTTTAGACTCTATAGTCTTTTTTTTTTTTAAATGGTAAATAATACAGCGTAATTAGGGCTTGCTAGGTTCATTTGTTAATGGAATAATGTAGTATTATTATGAAAAAGCAATACCAAAGCAGCAAAAATGTAAGTCAATTTTATAGCTGCTGACCAAGTTAGTCCGTGCTTGTTAGTTATTTAAAAAAGCAAGTAATCTGCCAGACAGGGGCGACCCATCGGTCATGTTGCAGTGGGAATGCACAGCAAGGGCAGGCTGAGGACACGGGATGGATGGATGGATGGATGAAAGCAGAGGGAGGGGGAAGACAGGAGGATACAGTGCCTTACTAAGCCAGGGATGCGCTATGCAAGCTGGAGGAGGGCGAGATGAATGTTAAGAGAGCTTCACATAAAATGCAATGTAAAAAGAGTGAGGGGAACATCTGGAGTGCTGTGTGTGATGTGAGCACTATAGAGGAGATGGAGGAATGAAGGAGAGAGGTAATAATTATACTCCTTATTGGGATTGTGATACTAAATCCTGAGTTGTTCAGCAGTTTAAGTGCAGACTACAAGTATCTACATCTGAAATGATTTCCAATTTCAGTTTTGCTTTATAGCTTTATGCAGTGCAAATAGGGGTGTAACAATGTTCAAGTAAGTACTGCTTAATTCTAAAATATGATCCTACAGTTTTATAGAGTTCTAAGAAGTTCAGCAGGCTTGAGTGGAGTGTGTCACCATCACCAGTGATGAAGTATAGAAAGCTTCTTCCTTTTTACTGAAAGCATCAGATTCTTTCTCTTTGCATTTGGACACCAGTTTATTATGTACATGTAGCTAAAATAATAAATGTAACCTTCATGAAGGTTCTAATGATTGGGTGTTGATTATCTCAGAGGCTGTAGTTTATGTTATTGTATTGTTTAGTGTGATACTGATAGGTCTTTCTAACTGTTAGTCTGCCTTCTTAATTTAAATGATGAGACCAAATATTAGAAACATCTGTCAGTATAAAGTACAGTGTTCAGGGTTTTAGCTGCATGTGTGTAATAAACTGGTGACTTCAGTGGATTGCAGGACGAGGTATACGTGTGTGACGGCTGCGCCAACAACACTACTGCTTTCATAACGCTCATACAACCAGCTTTAAAGATGGATTCATTCAGTTAGCTTAGCCTTGTTTTAGTGAACACTCTGCTGCAGACACACCTACTGTATACACTCTGTCTAGTGCAATATGACATCAAGGGACAGATATTCATTTCTTTTAAATATGTTGAACTGTATGCTTATTTTCTTTCTATTTTGTATTAGAATTGTTACACCTCTAGCTGCAACATGGGACATTTAACTGGCAGTGTTCAAAGTGGAAGACAAGCACTAACATTGTATTTTTAAAAAGGTTCCATAGAACACATTTCATGACTTACAAAGTTTGGATGCATAGATAAAGACCAAATAAGTGATAATATTTGAAACAAAATGATCAATTAAAGACATTAAGTATCATTTATTTTCATTTTTTTACTGATTCATCTCAGTGATAGAAGGTGTGTGTTGACTGAATGACTGCTCACAGCTGGCTAATGTTCACACATGTCCGACAAACCTTTCTAAACAAGGATTGTTTATCACAAAAGGTATTTTTTGGGTTTTTTGATTCTTATGCAATACAGCAGACAGAGTTCCTCTTTTTTGTATAGACATTCTCCAACTAAATATCTGAGAAGAATAATGCCATTGCATGTTTATTATGCAGGTTTAATGAAAACGTATAAACAAAGACAAAACTCTTATGTCACCCATAAATTGTTTAATAGGATTATTTAAGATGAATTAAGATTTATGTAATATTGTATTTTCAGTGTTGTGGGCTTCATTGTAACTCTTCAACTCATTTGCCACAACTGCATCCCTTTGGGAAAAAAGTGGCTCCTGCTTTTCTCTCACTTAACCATCTATGTTTTAATATACTATGAGTAAAAAGAGGTTTGTTTAAGTATCATTTGGTTTTAAGCTCAAGCAATAGCCCTTCAGGGAGTGTATGGAGGTGACTGACCATTGTAAACTGCAAACACAGACAAACTAAAGCTTGCTTAACTTTGTCTCAGATTGAAATAAAACTATGTATTTTTTATTCTTTTATTATCTATTTATTTTATTTATTTATTTACTTAGCAAATAGTGGTAAGGGAATAAAGCAGAGGTTCTGTGAAATTAGTTTACCACTTAATCTTAAAGGTGCAATATACACACACACACACACACACACACACACACACATATACATACAAGTAATATTTGATCAGCTCTTTGCAACAACATAACCCACTGCTACATCCAAGCAGGTTTAGCTCCACATCTCCAGTCACTCTTGTGTTCCAGCTTCCCTAACATGCAGTGGTTGTCCTGTTCTATGAATGATGCTCAGTAAACCCTGGTTAACACAGGTGATGCATGTGAAAGGTTGAGGGAGCTTTCAACTGGGATTATATTTCACAGACCAGTAAGATATGGAGAGCCGAGATGTTCAAAATGAGTTGTAATGAAATCTATAATCATGTGAATAAACACAGATCAGATGCAGGGGTGGAGCTCGGGGGGGAGCTTTTGGGGCTGCAGCACTGAATGTCTTCTCAAAAGCCCTTAATTTATTAAAAATTATTTACTATTTAAATGTTTTATTTATTTTTGAATCTAGTTGAAGTCACTTCAATTTGTCAACAACTGTGATTAAGAGTGAAACTTCTGAAGTTACTGGGTGAAATGTACTTTACATTAATGTTATATCTTTTTGTTTTCCTCTCGATTTAATACTTTATTTATTTTTATGTGCATCCATTTTGGAAAATAGTTAAGGACTGAAATAAAATCACTACTACTACTAATGTTTGCAGTAGTCATACAATGCAGTGACATGAAACTCTGTACATTGAGCGCTGGCTGTGAGTGCTCTGGGCTGAACTCCTAGATCCTCTCCTGATGAGATGGACTACATGAATATGAAATGTTTGTCCATATGCAGAGCCAGTATGGGATTGGCTGTCTGCTCATTAATCAAATCCTTATACATTTCTCATATTATCTATTTCATTATAACTTATTATATATTTTTATTTTTATTTTATTTTATAAGCTACTTAAAGCAGTTAATTGCAATTAAGTTAGCATCCTAGAGTTTGATTTTATAGCATGACAAAGTTGATTTTAGCCCAGCTAATGTCACCTTTGTGAGTGAGTACTCTCACTGTGAAATCCATGGATGGAGCTTGATTGTGATGCATTGGAAACTAAAGATACCCTGTGGAGTTTTCTGTTTGCATTTAGTGTTTCTCACTGAGGCGTGTGGGAATCACTGACGTCTAACAAACATTTTTAAGGCATTTTCTTCTTATAAACATTTGCAAATCTAATTTCTGTATAATTTTGAAAGCACTGGCAGTATCTCAACTAACTATAATGAGTGCCCAAAAAGCACTACTAGTGGTCAAGAACTCAACAAGGTACCTTTTATCTTTTAGTGCTAGCAATGTTATGTCACGTTACTACATTATAAATGATAAGATGATGCTAGTGTTGTTCTTTTGTCACTGGAGGTCACTAAAAAGCCATGTTTACTGATTGCACCTTTAATGTTGAGTGAGGATGCATGTACAATTTACATTTGAGTGCTGATGACTGTGCAAGTATAATAACATAATGGATGTTACAGTTCCAACCACCCAGTGTGGCTGTGTGTATATTCCCGCTCATTATACCATGCTGATGCCATAATGAGTTTTTTGAAGTTTATTTATTTTGGTTTTTTGTTGTTTTTTTTAATGTTGCTATATCACTTCAAACTGAATAATGCCATTACTACATGGCATTGCTCATGTAAAAAGAAATAAATATTTTCCATATTTACCACAGAGGGGGCATGTTTAGTGTGGCACACAGTAGTGCATTATGTAGACTTGCTGAGTAGGCTATTGCTACTTGTGAGGGATAAATGTGTAAAGAGGGACTGAGTCTATGAGTAATGAATGGATTTGCATGATTTTGAAAATAAAACGTTATTAACTTGTGTAGAGGGGAATATTCTTAATTCAACATTTTTAAAGTTGATTCCTGTTTTGTGATTTTTTAAAAAATATATACAACATGGAGGCTGTGGAGATAATGTTACACATATTGTGGCCAGTTTAAAAACAGTTAACACCACACTTAAGGGTCAGAACAAGACACGAACAGAAAAGTTTTCTGCTTTTAACTCACATCTCAATCCGCCCTTTATTTTGCTCACTGCAGACATTTGCCTCATTCTTTACTGATAGAGTTTCTACCATCAGTAACCAAAGCAGCTCTCTAAACCTGACCTACTCAGTCTGCTGCTGCCAGGTTGAATATGTAGAATATTTATTAAAAGCTATATATTTTTTTAAATAATACACCCACAGGGCGTTTTGAGGGGTACAGAATGAAAGTATTGCTTTTCCATAAAAAAAAATTTAGTCTAAATTAATCATTTTAAATTTTTTTGACGGGTTCGACAATGACGTTCTGACAGTTCTGTGTACACTGTACCAGCCAGTTAGCGGCTGGAATTGCGGGTTGCCAGGGTTGTCTGTTGTTCCGGTGCAGCTACTGTAGGCTGGCACTGGGTGAAATGGAGTTGTAAACAAGCAGAGCCGTGTTGGACTTACTAAAACCAGCGTTTTTTGCTCTCAAGTACAACTTTTCATCACAAAACTTCAAAGGTAAGACAGAATATCTGTTAGTAGCTGTAAATAAGTGGTTGTCTACCTTTGTATTCTTTGGCTGCTGGTTCACTGAGTTTTTAGCGCAATAATAGTGGTACTGTTGAACTCGCCAGGGTCTTAGCTTCCATATGAGATGCTATTTGTTTGTGTACCATGAAGTATCAAAACGGTAGCAATGGAAATGTGGAGAGTGGGTTGACTTTCTGACGCTATTCGGATTTTGATATTTGATCATTAATATGCTTGGTGTTTGAGTTGTGTTTGGTGTTTGTAAAAATGACGTGCTTGTAGCGTAGTTTCTCCTATTTAATTTGATGTGCAGTATGACTGTATTGCTACATAATTAGGGGATCATCCCTATGTTCCCCGGGTCCTATGTCCCTATATCCTATATTTGTATGTGACTGGGGAACATAGGGATGATCCCGTCTACAGTTAGCCAGTTAGCTGAGTTAGCCGCCGATCTAGCAACCGAGTTAGCCGCGATCGGGGAACATAGGATCCAGGGAACATAGGTACGCTCCCCAGGTTTAACTGCTACTCCCACTGGCGTTACAATGTAATGTACCTCGGTGGTTTCAAGTCAGTTACAGCAAGGGTATGTTCGCTTCCTGTTTTCAAAATAAAAGCACCAACTCTATCGTTATGGTTTTCTTAATAATAAAAGGCAACAGGTGTTTTATTTTGTGAAAATGACCGGAAGTGCGTTACTCGCTACGGCTAACTTGAGTGGCTCCGAATTCGCAGGAACAAAACTTTAAGCAGATGTTATTCGGACAAATTAGCGTCACATTGTGGATCTAAAGGGCTACTTTCTCGCCTAAAAAGCTTATAAATGTGAATAAAGTGGTATATTTACAGAGTTAGAGCTAAAATAAAAAACCGCTTCAGCCTGCTGATTTCAGCTTGGGTAGGAACGAAATGCATTATGGGTTATCGTGTAGTTTACTGACTGGTCTGCTCACGCCTCTCCAATAGTATCCGCCTGCAGCCTGCAAGACAGAGGCGTGTCCAGTAGTGGGCGTTCCCAGTAGTGACATGTGGTGGGCGTGTCGAGTAGTGACGTCACTACACAGCAACACAGGGTTCTTAAAGAGATATGAGCCCACATAGCCACTAATACAGTTTGAGCATGTTCCAGCTGCACAAAATTCAACATTATTATTCTTAGGCCTATATTAAATCTATTCAAAGGCGTACAAATGTTATTGTTTATTATTTGAATTCTAATTTTTTTGACAAAAACAACAACAACAACAAAACAGTTTATATGCATACAACGTACAAAACCATATACATTCTGGGTACATAAAACAAATACAAAGAAAAGTAAATACATGTGTAAAAAAAATGTACTTATTACAACTACAAATGAATGCTAGCAGGATGGGGATTTACATCAAGATTTTTAACAGCACAAAATGTTACAGTTTTAATTGCTTTTGGTTTTAGGGAGTATCCAATTGAATTAATTCATTGTTATTTCTCATTGCTTCTTACCTATACATTTACATTTATAGCTATGAAATTTGGCCATTATAATAATAAGATTTATCATGTACAAACAATACACAATTAAAACAAAACTTTCATCAGTATTCTCAACAATAAAATCACAAAGGTTTAGCCAGAATATTATATTTAGCATTGGCTAGCACATTTTCTATCTGGTTGAAAGTGTCGTCCTCTCAGTTTTATGACTCATTTTTACAATTTTTTTATTAATATTTGATGATGAATATCACTCAGTAATGATTGTGATGTCACTTATTTTTACATTTCATTGGGCCTTTTCCTCTTCAGTCTGAAGATAGGTGAAAGAAGCCCATTGATCATGTCTTTCCCCTCTTTGGTGAAATGGGCAAACTGTCTTCCATGCCTGAAGAAACAAAAGATACAATTAGAAAATTGTAAAAATGAGTCATAAAACTGAGAGGACGACACTTTCAACCAGATAGAGAAACAATAGAACACAATAATTTTGACAAGCCAATATAGAAAGTGTGCTAGCCAATGCCCATCAACTGTCCAGTAATACTTTTACAATACAATTAGTCAAACAGTTACAAAGGCTTTGGAATAAGTAATATGTTATCGTCTGGCAGCCCTTGTTGTTGAAACACATATATTTCCATATTAAAAACAAAAACAAAGAACAAAGGGTAAATCAATCATACCCCTCCAGGTGTAGATTTTCCACTAGCACTACACACCACCATCTCCGCAGAACTGGCATGTCGTCCTCAAAGGAAGAGCACATCCGCAAATCCGCAATAATTAACTTCATGCAGGTATGTCTATGTTGCAACATGGCCTTAACGATCCAAACTGCTATGTTAAACAGGAATTGACCATTTGAGATATTTATGTTTTAGTCAATGAGCAGAAGATATGTTCAATTTACGACAGTGAAGTCGAACGGTGCACCAAGAATTGGGTACCAGGTATACTGTAAACAGAAACATTGTACTTGTTACAGGATCAATAATATGTTCAGCAAATTTTAAGCATGTGATTGTTATCTTACCATTATCATATAAATTATACAGTCATTAGAGTGGGTCTGTTGTGGAAGTCCCTGGACCATGTGAATAAAACAAGTGTCAAAAATATATAAAATACAATTAATAAAACAGATGCACCTCACTATCACTCAGCAAATAGAGTTACAGAAGCCGTTGCAGGCCACCCTTTTACTGGTGACACAGAAACAGAATGACCCTGTGATACTTGATTCCCATAAAAGCAGTATTTTCTCCACATTAAATAGTACAATCTTAAGACATTCACCTCTATGTCTTGCCCTGTTTTTTCAATCCAGGGACCTGGAACCAGCTGCTTTGCAAGATCACTGTTATAAAAATAAATATCAGTATGACACTCCTAGATAGTATGTGCACTCAAATCTAACTGTAAAGAAGTCAATTGAACGTGACTGCCATCATCAAGCTATCCAAACTCAGCAAGTCAGGAGAACGTGACTGCCTTTAAAAATAAAACAAACCTGAGATTTTACAACTGAAGGTACAGAAGCAGAAGATAGTTGGGAGTTAGTGTATTTTCTATATTCGTGCCAAAGACAGTAATTCATGTAAATACATCTCAGTTGTAAAATCACAGACCTTAGTCAAGGGAACGTCTTTGACTAAATAAAAGTACACTGCTTGTTTTTTGCCTTAAGAGAGTGCGATAACCCTCATGTCCAAAGCCCTGCTTTCTCATGTGATATTGAGAGTCAATGAACAGAATTTCTTTCTGCATTGGCTTCATAACCTGGAGAACATAGGAATTACAGAGAGGTTAAAGATAGGATCACACTCAAAGTATTGACCCAAAAATCTGATGGGTATATGAATGGTAGAAAATAAAAAGGGGCTTTCAAAAAGCATAAGGCTAGAACTAAAAGAAAAAAAGACAGCAAATCATGGAGTATATAAATTTCAAAACCAAGTGACATTACAGTAATAACAATATTTCAATCCCACAGCAGAAGACAACATTTGCCATTCGCCAGTGAACTTACACACAACATGAAATGCCCAGGGACCCAAAGAGGAATGACAATGGCATCCAGGTACTGTGAGTTTACCTAAACAAAAAGCACAATTACACATCCATTTCTCTGTTGTTGTCGTATTGTTAAACATGACGAAATATACTTACAGGCAAGCATTCAAAAGGGTTGCACTTAGAAGGTGGCAGCCATGTTGGGGGTACATACAGGTCAACAATATAAACTGATTTCCCCTGAAAAAGAATAGATTCAAAACACAAGTGTCACAAACCAAAAACAGAGTCCACACAAGAGATACCAAATCAAAATTAAGTTATTATTAAATCATTTAAACTTGAAATTAAACTAATAGGTAAATTAGTCAAATGGAAATCAGATTATACCAAACAAATATAAGAATAAATCAAAAGTATATGTGATAGGTTATGTTAAGAGTCAGTCATGTATGCAGTGTATGGATGAGTGAAAGGTGTTGAATGCAGGAGGTAGCAATACTTAGGTCCACATGGCAGGTGGAAACCTGAACCCAAGTCCAGTCTGGAGAGCAGCAAGAGAAACTGAACAAACATTTAGACAGCCCTTAAATCCCCAGTGCTCCATACACCACAGGTGAGGATTAATAATTAGCACCATTCTTTGTCCATTTGAAAACTGTACCTGTATCTGCAGCATGTCCTGTACAAGGCGCAGGCAAGCATTTCCCATCTATGAATATAATAACAGTTTAAAATATCATGGCTTATATTTTGAGAAATAACCACATGTAACCTCTAAATAGCTTAGTCTTCCACTTAAGAGTGGGCACATTGAAATGACACCAACATTTCCTAAATTTCTTCCCTATTATTCAGCTGGAATTCAGAAAACTTGAACTTGGGTACCTCGGCATCCATGTCCCTGCGAAGCCCCAAAGTCCAGAAATTGTCTCTTGTCAGGCAAGTGTTGCCGTCTTTGATGATAATTTCATTTTTTTGACGTTTATCATCTAGAACGTAGTCCAGCTATGACACACACAAAAATATGAGTTTATTTTTCTTGCTTGTAGAAAATTTCTCAACATAGGGGTGGAGCCATGAAGGTTAGTCAGGTGCTTATGTCAACATGACCAATCTATTATCTGTACTGTGTTGTTTGTTTGTATAAAAGACCTAGATCCTCAAGGTAGCTTCATTTCAGTAACATGTGGGTGGCATATGGCAGATCTGTCCCTTTCATTTCCAGAAAGCTGTATTGGTAGATACCTTTGATAGACACTTGTTTGTGATTAACGTACCAGCTGTTGTTGGTCTGGGTGGTCTCCTAGTGTCCAGGAGGACCGACATGGTTTGAGTTTGCACGTCTGTGTTGCAACCTCACAACATCATCCACAGCCAAGGCGGTCCTCACCCTCTGCTGCAAGACAGTGTTCATCACCCACAGAACTTATTTTACAATGCACAAAACAGTAGTCAAACTATGTGGCTTCTAAAAACAAAAAAATCAAAGCAATACCTTGGTATTCCTGTGCCCCTTGTGACACAGCAGAGGTCGCAGCAGAGGAACCAGTGGCTGCTGAGGCACTGAAGGGAAGCGACACGTTGGTGGCTGCGAAGACAAAAGGACCTTAATTTTATAAATTGATCAAAAAATAAATCAGAAATATATCAAAATAAGAGATTAAGTAAATACTGAGAATGGCTTTTCCATCGGAGTTAAGGATGACATTTCCATTAAAATCTTTCTTCAATCCCTCAATGGCCTGCTGGTTAAGTCTCTCATTATGGTGGTGTAAGATGTTGCGCATCAGGAAGACATGACTTGATGGGGAAAGAGAGTTCAAGTAATTATTTTTACGCATTCCAGAGAATAGCTGCTCCACTGTCTGGGAATTGAGCCACCCACATAGTTCTGGTACTAGTCCAATGCGTCTCAGAGAATCTTTTTCATCTTTTGTATTGTATTGATGAAAAGTGTCATATAGCGCATAATGATCTGCAGAGCCTGTTTCAGGATGGCCATTAAGATCCGGTGGGCATTTTTTCAGCTGCAACAACGGCAAACTGATCTGTAGTTTCCCACTCTTGGCACATGAAATGTTCTCTGGTGTAGCTGTCGCCAGTCTTTCTTCATGTGGGCTGAAGGGCAGTCTCTCTGGCTCCCGTAGGTTTGTGTGAGTCACTAATCCTCGTGCGAAATCATATATCACAATGTTTGAGAAATGTTTAAAAGACAGCAACATGTCCGTGTAGTCTCTTGGACTTTCTGCTCTGATATTGAATTTCACAGAGTTTACAATTCCACAAGGGCACATGATGACTGCCCAGCCACCTTCAAATGGAAAATAAGAACATGTGTCATAGAGTATTCTTAAACACTAAATGTTTTTCTGTGCGCACGGATACATGATGCAATAGTATACAGGGGTAGACAATAAGGAACATTTTTGAAGATCTTTTGAAGATCACTGGCCCGACTATTGTAACCACTGGCCCAGGTCAACGTCAGGTATAGATCCCTATAGACATGCACACAAGCTAACACAGGAGATGTTACATTCTCTGCCTTCTTCTTTTTAAAGCAGTTTTGGTGTGCGATGCTCTTTTCATGAGGGTCAAAGCCAGTAGCCCGCTCTGCTACATGGCCCTTGTAGAGTGGAGAACTCCTCAAATAAACAAGCAAGAAATAAAAAAATAATTTTTACTGCTCATCCTTTGTAAATATATAAAACTAGCCACTCTACATTTCTATAAAGCAAGTGTCTATCGTTAATTGCCTGTTAAAATAATTGCATCACAATAATCCATGATACAAAAATAGAATTTTTATTTGAAACACCGATGTAAACAAATGGGACACGTGTGCTTGCACGTCTGCGTTTTCAAGCGAGTCCGTCGTTATGAGGACGTTATTTTCTCCGTACTTACACAGCAATGCGTATGCATTATCACGTTATGTTCAAACCGTAGGGTACCTTTTCTCTAACTTACTTGTCTGCATATGAGGGCATTGATCTGCACAGCTCACAGTAGACCTCATTTTTTTTGGCATCGTACCCCAGCCAGTTCCAGCGGTCTCGCCACTGGGGCTGAAACTTTCTCTCCCTTTTCCTTTCGTACTCTCTTTCGTTTTCCCTCAACTCCTCAGGCGACTTTCTCTTTATGGTTTTCTCTTTTTTCCCTGGTGTTTGGCCGAGTACTGGGGTTTTAGAAACTTAATAGCTAGCTTAATAGGCACGAAATACACGGTATCAAGCAGCTGCACTGAGCGGCCGCGCGCGTTCTGCGGGAGCGAGCGAGGTGTGTTTACGTCCCACGGAGAGCACAGTCTGGTTGCATTGACGGCTGTCTTTGATCGGGATCACGTAAAGTATTAGCGGTATAGTTACCGAGACGATTTAACAGAAATCATTGCAAAACATTGGAACCACGGGGAATTAATGTGAAGTTAGATTTTTTTTACTTGTTTTTCTTTTGTTTGTTTTTTTTTAATCAAGGGCATTATTTTTACTGGCCCTCTGCAAACAATTTCTTTCTCAAGAGAGTGCCAGAATTCCTCAACATCACCACGTCCATCAGACTCAAGCGGGGGATCTTCAAGGTCAGTCACTGTAAGACAGATGGTTAGACATGTTCCTTGAAATCAGTGTTGTGTTATTATTATATTGGAATTGTCAAAATAAATTAACAACACTTACCAGGCATACTAAAAACTCCCTTCTTGTGTAAATCCATAATGACGACAGGTGGATGGACCCCACAATGTACACATGAATAATTGTAGTCATGTGCTGTCAAAGCCTCAAAGTGCAAATAACCATGTAGAATGGTTTGGTCATGGTTTGGAAATTTCTTCTTGTTTGTGTGTTCGAGGATGTCAATAGCCCTCCCAACTGCAGTGTGATTCTATGGAAACATTTGAAAGAAAAATCATGGTAGACAATTACATTTGAGATATTTGATTATGACTGACTGCAATAACTCATTGCTGGATCCGTCTGCATTTTAGGATAAATAGCTTAATATGGTACATAGGTAGTGTGATTCCTTCATACACTAACAGACTTGAAGACACTCACTAGTCAATAAATAAACATTTAAACACACAATAGAAATTAAAACAAAATAAATGAAGAATACCTGCACAGCCTGTCTCAGGAAAAGGCAAAGATACAATGTTAGAATGATGTGATCATCAAAGATGTGCAGCCCCTCAGTCCACTCCTGGTAGCGGTAGAACGTTCCACATATCCCACACTTCTTACAATATGTAGACACATCTACAGTATAAGAAAAAATATATACTTTGTGTAAGGATAAAAAAAAATGTAGTCATGTGATTTTCCACAGTTTCACTAGATGCAAGAAACATCCTCATGAAATGTGACATCTATGATTAGACTGGAATTAGCAAATATTATGCATTTCTTTAAAAATACAGACCTGGTACTACACCCTTGAATGTGACAATCTTGGCTTTCCGTGATACCAAGATTGGCTCAGAAAGAGGTACCCTTCCTGGACACACCGCACAGAATGTTTCTTGAGGGAATAGGTGCTTTGGCAATGTGTTTCCATTCGATGGAGAACTAACATCTTCTGGCAGGAGAGCTGGTAATCTTTTGTTCTTCAGCAAATATGCAATCATTGCCATAAGACCATTTACTTCTGGTGGATATATGGATGTGGTATCCTGCCCAGTGCTCTGTTCATCTTGTCCATCTTCTCCAAAAACATCAAACACATCAGAATCAGTTGACCTAACTTTTTGAAAAAGTTGTGGATGTGTTTGATTCAGGTGCCATTTTGCAATGGATTTGTGTGGACAGCTGTTCTTCTGTTTTGAACAAGGGCAGTGCCAAGTATTTTTTTTTCTGTCATAATACACAACTACTCTGCCTAGCCTGGAGTAGTATGCAGTTTCCCTGTCCTTCACAGACACATACATTTTATGTGTTCCTTTTTCAAGAGTGATCTCTTCACTGAGAGGGCATCCCTCAGACTCAGCTGCTTTTTGTTGTGAGAGACAAACTTGCTTGGAGTTCTCAGAAATCCATCTTTTATCAACCATGTCTTTCAGAACCTCTTCTTTAAGGGTTACAGGTGCTCCTGAAGACATTGGACAAAAAAAATTGATTTCTGATGCATGCAATTAAATCCCATCAGGCCACTTCTTCTGGCAAACTCCCCTGCCCGTTTACATTGCTCCACCTCACACGACACTTGATGTTTTTCTCCCCACGTGCAATTCTGAACATGAATTGGTGTAAGTGGCCCAGAAAATTGTCTTCTGACAACGAATATACCATTCTTTTTGTCTACGCATTGTGATGGTAGGTGATGGCTTGATGTTATGTCTGTGATGGCTGAGGTGTGGCGTCTTTGTATATGTACTTTTATGTTTTTTTTGTTAACAACCAAATTACAAAAGGTGCAGGTGGTTTTCTTTGGCCTTGATTGGACTACATCAATTCGAGTGGCGGAGGAGGCACCAGGGGCACTGGCAGCACGAGGGGCAGAGGAGGCACCAGGGGCACTGGCAGAATGAGGGGCAGAGGAGGCCGTCGAGGCACCGGCAGATGGTGGGGCAGAGGCAGCACCAGGGGCACTGGCAAAATGAGGGGCAGAGGAGGCACCAGGGGCACCGGCAGAATGAGGGGCAGAGAAGGCCCCAGGGGCAGAGAAGGCACCAGGGGCACTGGCAGCACCAGGGGCAGAGAAGGCACCAGGGGCACTGGCAGCACCAGGGGCACCGGCAGAATGAGGGGCAGAGAAGGCACCAGGGGCACCGGAAAAATGAGGGGCAGAGGAGGCACCAGGGGCACTGGCAGCACCAGGGGTACCGGCAGAATGAGGGGCAGAGGTGGCACCAGGGGCACCGGAAAAATGAGGGGCAGAGGAGGCACCAGGGGCACTGGCAGAATGAGGGGCAGAGGAGGCACCAGGGGCACTGGCAGAATGAGGGGCAGAGGAGGCCGTCGAGGCACCAGTGGCTGTAGAGACGCTGGCTGCTGCAGACAGAGGAGCAACCGCAGGGATGGAGGAGGCCACAGCATTGATGGAGGACAGAGAGACAAAGCAAGGATATTTTAACTGAAAGTGAAAACTATGAGATGTTAAAATACAAAAAATGTCTAAACAAAGGAATACCTAAGGTAGACACATGGCTGCAGGTGTTCAGATGGCTTATGAACAGGTCCTGTCTGGTGACTGTGCGGCCACAATAACAGCAGTGATGGTGTGGGGTTTTCACACAGCCACGCAGGCACCTGAACATTTTATAACCTGCAAACAAATAGAAATTGCATTTTGAATTTAGCATTATTAAGTGAAATTCTTATATATGTTATATATGTTCTCCAAAACAGCATTCATGCAGCCATTGGTATAAACTCCTGACCTTAAATAAAGAACAAATTTACAACATTGCACAACACCTGCATAGAAGTCTCTGGAATTGAAATTAAAACATACCTCCATGGCGAACAGCTGCTCTTTCGTGTATTTGCACATGAGCAATAATACTTGGATATTCTCCATTTTTGGAACAGATAACACACGCATATTTCTTGTCATCGATAACCACTGGAGGTCTACTACCATCTGTAACTATGGTTGGGTGAAGCTGAAAGCAAACATAAACATAAATATAAATGTGTGCACAACTCCCTCAAAAACATGAATGTAACCTCATGATCCAGAAGCTATGGTCCAATAATTTCTGTTACTCTGACAAGATATACGTTTTTTAAATATTGTGTGTGTCTCTGTCTGTGTATGTGTGTCTGTGTTGTGTGCATGTGTCTGTCTGTGTATGTGTTGTGTGTGCATGTGTCTGTGTCATTTGAAGGAGTTGAAATTACTGCAAAGTTATTTGTTGTTTAAATCTTTCAACCATCCAAAAATAAAACATATTTTGTGAGAACTTTTGTAATCCTCAGCCTGTTACTTGGAACAAAGCAAAATGCAGTTTATGTTCTCCCTTCCTTTGATTTTTAATTAATTATTCAGAACAAAACTACAACTTTTTCTTTTGAATTTTCACTGTCTCCTGCAATTTAATTGCAGCAAAAGTGCTTAAAACATCGCAACATTTACAGCAGAGACATTATAATAAGAAGGTCTTTGTTTTAGGCCGCACCAATCAAAAAAAAAACCCCGCGAAATCCTGGAGTGACTGATAGACGTAACGTTATTAACGTTATCACTCATCAAACTTTGCTCGGAAACTTTGCTAACTGAGTTTTCACAACAACGGGGCTTACTTCGTTCTGTTTCTCCATTTATATTCCATACTATGATATATATTAAATACGCTGACACTTACAGTCTGTATACGGTCCGACATCCTTGTTGTTCGGCTCATTCTACATCTCGTGTGGTTTAATGTGGTTTCCCCTTTTGAGGTGGGCGTGTCGAGTACTGCCGTCACTACTCGACACGCCTCTGTCTTGCAGGCCGCAGACAGACCCTTCTCGACTGGTCTGCTCACGCCGATCAGGCTACAGAAACAAGCAATCATTTTGAGTTGGGAGCTAGCTAGCTAATCGATTACACACCACTCAAAGAAAGACTTCCAGTTGAAGACTGGCTAACGTTAAATACTGTTGTAAAATTAATTGGTCGAAATTAGTCGTTACCCTGTATGATTCATCACTTGACATGATGCTGGCTAATCGACTGATGCACTCGGCACCGGACTAGTGTTGTGGCGTTCGAACGAACGAATCTTTTGAGTGAACAAAGTGAACTGAATCACTTCATGAATGAGAAATAGAGTCAGTGTTACCACACCGGGAGCACAGCTGTGCGGACAGTGAGGAAATTAGTCTACTTCAAGCAGCGGGTTATCCGGTCTGAGAACGGGATAAATGTGAGATGAATACTCGACAAGGAGAAATATATCCCTGTTAAATATTGACTAATGTAGCAGTTATTGTTTCCATGTGAAAATTATAGGCTATGTAATAAAAAAAATCTATAGCCTACGGCTTATTGCACAGCTGTGCTCCCGGTGTGGTAACACTGACTCTATTTCTCATTCATTAACACATTATCAATGTCAGGCTATTTTAATTATTATTAACCTGCTATGAAAGAAAATACCTTTTGAGAAAAATATCTATCAGCCTTGCACCGATGTGCAACCGCAAGAAAATATGATGTTGACGCTCTAGTAGTATGCGGCGATTTCATAACAGCCTATGAAACTATTGATTTTATTATTATTCATGTGGTAAAATGCTAAAAGAGGACAGTATTTCCTTTTTAATAACGTAAACAAAAAGTCCAGCGGTAGTAAATAGGCTATAATAACTACCTCATTACACCAAAACGACAGTTATATCACACACAACCTGTTTTAGACAACAACAAAAAATCGTATTTAATGCATAATAAATTCAGTGAAATGAATATTAAAAATAATGATAAAGATTTATTGATTAGAAAACAGTAATAATTACTGCCCACTATGTGACGTAGTTGAACCGGAGAATCTGTGTGTCCACCACGAAAGAGGATTCCCATTGACTTTACACTGGTATTGTTTCCGTGATTGGGACACGTAAATTTGACACATTACGTGTCCCCATCACGGAATTCAGTGTTAAGAAGTCGTGCCCGCGTCACGTATTTCTGAGAGATTGCTACTGCTTGGCTTGTTGCTGTGGTCTGTGTCTGTAGTGCTGTAGCAATGTGACATGCTCGGACCCGGGGCAGAGCGATAGGGGCAGCGTTGCATTCTCAATGATTGGTTCCGCCACTCTTCATTTAGGCTACGTTATTTAGGCTTATCAAAAATAATAGTAGTTGACAAAACGTTTGAGGAGAATGCGATACGGAGAAGTTATATACTGTTCAAATTTTAAGACCCAGATATCAAAATTCAAGACTTTTTCAATTTTTTTTAAGGTATTATTTCCAAATTCATAAATTCAATGCTTTTAAGACTTTTTAAGACCCCGCGGGAACCCTGTTACTGTCACCGCTCCCTCTCTTCGTTCACTCTCTACCTCACTCAACCACAGCTAACACAACTGCATCCTGTAGCCGCTTACTGATGGAGCAACTCTGTCCTCCATTCAGTGTCTTGACCTTTTATACAGAACAGAGAGGAGGAATAAAGTAGTAGTATTCCTGCAGCAGAACAGACTCAGAGCAGAGGAGAGCAACAAGACAAGAAGTGACAGCAAACGGCAGCAGAGGCCAGTGTTGCCAACTCCTCAGTAAGGAAAGTAGCTATTGGCTGTCCTAAAAGTGGCTAGAAGTCGCTAAATGACGTCATCGTCTAATTTGCATAATTAGCATGTGCATGTTATTGTAATGGACGATGTAGGAGAGAGGAATAACGTCTTGGGAGAGACAAAAAGTGAGTTAAAAAACCCTAAATATGTTAAAAACTACAAATGTGCTTTCTTATGTTGATTCTTGGTTTGTTTGTTTTTTAAAATGTAAATACATTTTGATATTTATTGTTAAATGTTAGAATATCAAATTGAATCAAAAGACTGTTATGCAGGGTGGATGCGGAGTGGTGTGTGTGGGGGGGGGGGGTGTGGGTCTGCTCTGACTGCAGCTGTGTGAGGCTACTGTGAACCTGACCGCCTGTGAGTGCTTTGGGACAGGGGAGGGGCTCAGGGCAGCACCCACTACTCGTTGAGGACAGTAACGATACGTGCTTTCACTTCAAAGTCTCCAATAACACCAGAAAAAGTCGCTAGATTTGTCGCTAGTCGCTTTTGAGGAAAAAAGTCGCTATGAGGGTTTGGAAAGTCGCCAGATTTAGCGAGAAAGTCGCCAAGTTGGCAACACTGGCAGAGGCTAACGTTAGCTGCTCCTCTCCTCTGTCTCAGAGGGGTGGCACTAAACCCTCCGTGGAGCACAGCTTCACTCAGTAATTTAACAATATAATCCGCACAAAAGAAGCTAAAGTCTCATCCTGTATCTCGTTTGAAAATACGTTGATATATCTCAACATCCTGCTCAGAGTGAACAGATGTGTTCAGCTCACTGTGAGACTGTGGCGGCACTAATTAGACTATGGTGGGCCTCCACAGTCTATGTAATTAATGGGAAACACTGCCAACATTCCCACATGAGCAGCCTTGGTGACACACGATGATGTAACGAACTACTACAGACTAGTCGTTGCAACTCCATTACACACTCTCATGGTTTCTCATTACACTGCTATGCAGACGATACCCATCTCTTCCTATTCTTCCCACCAGGAGACCTCACACCAGGCGCGCTGGAAGGTATTTTCAGTAGGGAGGGCTGCGATCAAAATGCATGACGTCACATCATTGTGATGGTTGTTGTTAATTAGCCTATTAATATGTTTAGGGGTTGGGGGCAGAAATAAGTGTGTTACAATTTATATTATTTCATGTAATCAGATGAACTACAGCACCCAATATCATTTTAGCAGGACACTAGCGACACTTTGAACACGTTCTCTCTCTCTCTCTCTCCCTCTCTCTCTCTCTCTCACACACACACACACACACACAAAACTATAGTCTGCCAAATGCATGACTTGCCATTTGAAACACCCAAACACAACCTGAAACAGTTCTTGTAAATTCAAACGTTATTACATTTATTTAAATAAAACGATACATATAAATTGGTATTTTTAGCGCAACGCATAGGCTTTCTCACATTTGAAACACAATGTACACAATTAACAATTAGTTTAAGTGAATATGAACTTCATAACATGTGATTGATTTGATAAATTATCTATTCGATGCAACAGACCTACCGCGTTAAATAACTTTAGTTAGCGCTGTCCCTCTAGGACTGTCCATGGTGCTGACAATGCCAGCACCATGGACAGTGGAGTTTTAGCGTATGGATCCCCTGAAAATTGTATGAACTTACGAAACTATATAGGTACACTAAAAATAACATAAACATAAGTCCTGTAAATCAACAGTAGGCCTATTCAGAGACTTAAAAGTAAACACACTAAATTCCACCGTCATCCACACCTTGAATGTATGGCCTACAATAGTCAATAACAATAATAACATTTATATAAACAACAATAATAACAGCAATGAACGTAGCTAGAAAAATAAAACTGAAATGGAAAATTGGAAAAGACAGTCTACAAATTTGGCATCAATCTTGAATGGAGATCACCACGGGAGAACTTCATACCTGCAATTAAAAAAATAAATAAATAAACCGTTAGGCGAAAAATGTTAGGCTTTTTTCCAATGATCCATGTCTACTTTATAGCTGAAGTGCAATGTGCACATGCACAACGGGAGTGTTAGGAATAGAATCATGTCTTACCAGGATTTACAGCCCACCAAATGTGGCCTTGCGCTCTGGTGTGTGGCGAATAAAGCTCCGAACCAGGGATCCTATGTCCAATCTGTCCAAGATGTTGCTGTGTACATGCATCAGCGCCAGATGTGTCAGCCTCTTGGTACTTCGCAGCCAGGTTTTGAGTCGTCTGAGGGTTGAGAATGATCTCTCTGATGGGGCGGCTGAGACAGGTAAACACAAGCAAAGTTCGACAAATAACTCTACCTCTTTAAACAGCTGCCTGGTTTCGGGATGTAACGCTGAAATGCATTCAGCAACCTCTGTTACTGAAATGAACCTTCTCCCCTTTGTTAGGTCACCCAGTAGAGTTAGTTGCATTTGCAAGCGTGCACGGTCAAACTTCTCTGGGAGTTGAACTTCATTCAGCCCAGACAGGTTTTGGTTTGCAGCATCGATAAGTGTCGTTTCTCTTTGTGCTGCCACTTTCATTCCGACTTGATCGAATCTTCTGCCAATCTCTGTGTGGATTAAATCCACAGCTTCAATGAAGTGCCGTCTCCACTGTGCTTCTCCGTAGTCAGACACCAGAGCCTCTGGCTCCATGGTGCAGCGGATGCGAGCAGGGGTCTTGCTCACCCTGCAGGGCTGGGGCATTTGGAGGCTGTTGGCGCCTGCATAGGTCTTGACCTTCTCCATGAGCTGTTTTACAGCGTTTTCCTCCCGAAGTCCCTGCATGCGTTGCTGTAGGACTCTAACACTTTCCAGGGCTGCACGTGCAGTGGATGTTTTGCTCTGCAGACTTCGGGCCACTGCTTCACATGGTGCGAAAAGGGCCTCGCTGCACACCAGTCCAAAATATGTCCTCGCTTGTGTACCTTGCCTGTACAGACCGGAGATTTTAGCCCGAGTCTCAGCCCTAACAGTCCTGTCTTGCTCCAACGTTTTCAGAGTCTCCAAGAGTGCAGTATATGCAGCAATAACTCTGGATATTACAGCGGTGCGGATGCACCATCTGGTCGGGCATAGTCCCAGGATGTTGCACACCACCTCTTCGGAGCCAAAAAGTGACCGGAACAACTGTGTGCGTTTGGGTGACTCTCTGATGACAACAGACACTCCCTGAACGAAGTTCAGTGTGTCTGCAATGAGTCTGACTTCCCTTGCCACCTACTGTAGAACGAGGTCCAAAGCGTGATTACTACAGTGGACATACAGGGATTCTGGACACTCTGCCTTCAGCCTCGCTTGGACACCACTAATGTGCCCAGACATATTAGACGCACCGTCAAAACAGTATCCTTGCATGCGCTCCAGAGGTATGTTTAAACGGAGAAATATGTCTTTGATGCATGCGAACAGTGTTTCCGCTGAGGAGTCGTGCGCATTGTAAAATCCAAGAAACACGTTCTGGGCCTTTAAATCTGTGTCAACAAACTGCAAACAGCAGGAAAACTGCTCACATGCGCTGATGTCAGTTGTGCCATCTGCTGTCAGCCCAAAGAAGGAACAATGTTTACTATCGGACACAATTTTTCTCTGGATGGCATGAGCGAACATTTCCAGGATTTCATTTTGGATTGTATCCGACATCCAGTTGTCCCTGCGCATCATCCACTCCCTTGCCTGCAGGAGTGAGTGAGTCCTCTCCAGCATCAACTGCCAAAGGATACCATCTCGGTGCGTATGCCCCCTCAAAGGTATTCCCTCGCGGCCCAGGAATTTGATGGTCCTGAATAGAAGTTCCAAGACAGTCCTTGCAGTATTCTGCTCTCGAGCAGCCAAATCGGAGAGCATAGCGTTAATCGGAGTGGACTTTAGTGTTGCCAAGGCGCGCACTGAATTTGAGTGCATGTCTGACAGTTCATGTTGTGTGAACTTCTCCCTGGCTTTTTTCCAATTGGAAAATCCCTCCTTTGAAAATGTAGTGTGGTTGTCTGTGTTAAGGTGCACCAACCCCTTTGCCACCGCTTGGTTACAGGTAAAACAAAGGACACAGTCTTTGTCGGTAACATAATGTAACAATTTCCATCTCCCAAACCAGCTATATTGTAATGATCGTTCAAACGTCTCGTTTCCAAATCTCCTTCCCGGGAATTTTATATTTGGCTGATTTGGCTTCTCATCTTGACACCTGCAGCAGGTGTCCTGGTTGTGACAGCCTGAGCAGAGGTGATGTGCTGTGACTGTCCCGCCTCTCTATTGATGCGGCTCTCTCCGCAGCTAGTGTTAGCCGTCTGTAGTGTAACACTAGACTCACTTGTTGACTCGCTGCTGCTGCTGATCGTATCCCTGTAATCCTCCGTTTGTGTAATCGGATCCACTACACTGTCATCGTTAGTTTTGCGTTTTTTGGAAGAAACATTATTCTGAAAAAAATTGGTCTCTGTTTTTTTTGGCTAGCCATTTTCGCTTGACAGCGGCACCGGAAGTGCCTGCTAACATAGCGGCTTGACAAAAAAAAGAAAATATAAATGTATTCTTTCACATATCACAATAACTCAAATCAAACCCATTCGACACAGAATAAATATGTTATATGTTTTTATTTTTTGTTGGATTTAATTTTTATAACAAGATGTAAGATTTCTTCCACTCTGGCAGAGAGGGGCAGACCCTCTGACGAGGGCTACCGCCTCACACCTCAGACACAGATCTCATCATGCCTTGCTGATATCTTGGCATGGATGGAGGTACGCCACCTTCCGCTTCACTTCTGACAGCTACAGTCTCTTTATACAACAACAGAAAAATAGCCAGCTCGAATGATCCACACTGTGGATTTTGGGCCTTTCACTTACATTAAAAGAGCATCTGAAATAGATCTTAATAGCCAACAATGAGGAAAACCTCTTTCACTGTTCATATGGACATCTGATGTTTTGAGACAGACTTGTAAAATCATGAACCTATCCTTTCATGTTCAACTTGTGCACACAGGTTTTAAAATATGTATTAACATTGTAGTCTACCTTAATGTTAGTTTAAACGAGGCATTATGTGGCATGCACACTAGAGTGACATACAGCTAAACAGTTAGTTGAGAGACTGATTAATGGAAAATGCAGCAAAGTTATTATGTAACATGACAATGAGCCAAAATACACAGTGTGGCTAATGTGGACATGTTGCTGTGAGACAGTCCTTCACCAATCATGGACATTCTGTGCAAGAATTGTTTATTGCTACAGATTAAATGACAGTACTATAGCTGGTGAAATGAAAAAACGAAGGGTCAATGGTGTAGAAGGAGTAGAAATACAGTAATCACTTAACTTCTCTATAGCTCTTTTAAAAAGCAAGGCACACATTCTGTACAGTAAAAAACAAAGAATGTAATGGTAAATAATCAAAAAAAATAAAAAATGTGGACAATATCATTATTAAACATTAAGTTCATATCAGTTAAGATAAAGCCATTCATTAAAGTTTGAAAGCAGGATTTAAAAAGGCTTTGCAGGGAATTCCACAGCTCAAGGGCCTGGATAGTAAAGGGCAGGGGTACATCCCAATTCCCTTAAATTGTATCAATGTTTCCCCCACTTGCATCGTTGTTCCTCCCACTCAAGATGCAATGAAAAGATTTGAGGAGAGAGGAAATGACATCTGGCTTTAACAGCTGCTGATGGCATTTGTTAGCACACATGTATACTGTGCTAACACTAATAAAAGGCACATAGCTGTGTTCTGTTTAACAAACATCTGCACATGAATAAAAACCTGCATTCTGGATTTATACTGGTCCTGCTCAGAGGCACAGGAAGCGTTTCTACTGACATTTAGATATTTTTACTCATTATTTGGGTCTGGATTTATTCTATTTCATAAAAGTAAACAAAGAGCGATGTCAAGCACTGACAAATCACTGTATATCATAACTTTAATGATGCACAGCCTGCTGAGTTATTAGGCTTAATGCTTCAGGGGAAATGGAAATGATGGGATTCATATCAAACCTGACACTCAGGAATTTTCAGCCTCATGTGGCTCACCAGAAATGAAAATAAATGATGTCAGATATAAATGTGTTTTAAGTGTTGCTTGCTGAGAGAAAGACTCTCTTCCTCTCCCTTACTTCAATTTCATTCATAATAAAAGTTAACTAGAACAATGCACCAAAATCCTATAAACCCTTTCAATCAGCACTCATACTCAAGCATTATCTGATTATGGCGCACTCTCAACCCACAGACCAGAGAATATTCTTACTATTCACCACATCACAGATCCTACTCCTGTATAGACTTCTTTCTAGTAAATCATTCCATACTGCATAGAATTACTGAAACAACCATCAGCACCATCACCATCTCTGATCACGCCCCAGTAAACATAACACTAGCAACTGATGATAAACAACACACAGCCCCCAGATGGCGCTTCAACAATACACTACTCAAAAATCTAAACTTCATAGAATATTTTGAAAAAGAGTGAAAATCCTTTCTAGAATATAACGACACACCAGGAACATCATCGTGCAATCTCTGGGAAAATAATCTCATTCTCATCACAATAAAGAAAAAAGACAATGATGAAATGGAAAAACTACAAAAAGAAATGAAGAATGTGGACATACTACACTCACAAAACCCATCAGAAGAATACCATCCCAAGTTCCTCTCTGCCAAACTCTCATTAAACAATATATTGAATCAGAAAACATAACTCATGCTAACCTGATGAAGACAACCGTACGCAGATTTAGGAGACAAATCAGAACATTTTCTAGCCAACCAACTGAAACTAAACAAGGAAAGAACACCTATCACAAAAATCCAAGATTCTAATGGGAAAACTATTTATTATATAGCAGAAATAAATCACATCTTCAGCACCTTTTACTCCACAACACTAAACACTAATACCAAAGAAATAGAGTGTTTTCTGAGGAGCGTCTCCCTACCCATGCTAACAACTGAACCATGTGCAGCACTGGATCATATAATCACCCCTGAACAATTAAGCAAATCACTGTCCACCTTGCAAAACAATCAAGCAGCTGGCCCTGATGGACTTACAGTTGAATACTACAAACTGTTTTGGCATCTCTTAGCTCCACTTTTCCATAGAGGGTTAGGGTGCTTCACATAGGGGGGATTTTACTTTGTTGGGGGGAGGGGGGGGGGTTATAGGTTTTATGTCCTATTACCTGAAAATACATGTTGTCCCTCTCCACCAACTAGGGCTGGGCGATATGGCCTAAAATCAATATCACGATATATTGAACAGTTCACCTGGATAACGATAAATGGACGATAACTACCACCAGAGCGATAGATATAACATATGTTTAGATATAACATATGTTATATCTATCGCTACTATCGCTGACTACCACCACCCCGTGCGCTATAAAAAGTTTGGCCACTAGATGGGGCTGTAGCAGCATAATTGCTCCACAGCCAGTTCAATTGATACTAGCATGATTCCCCTGCACCTATTTATTGCAACTATTTTTTTTATTGTCACTTTAAAAAAAAAGGACTGTAAAACCTACAGTGTCTGAAAATAAATGATGAAAGATACAAATTAAGTACTTTTAGTTCAGATTTACTGAACAACTAAGCACAAATGAACAAGTTTAAAAGTATAAAATAACCTGCATATTAAAATACAATGTCTTTGTCACATTCAAGTCGTCAAGTAGCAGGTTCTCTGCATCCCTTGTAAACGAAATAAATAAAATAAATACATTTCACAAAGGCAATGCCATCAAGTGCAAAGGCCTATTCTCTTTAAAGGCCTGGAGGTAGTGCAACTAGTAAACAAATAATAATGTCATGGACAAAAACTCTGTATCCTCGCCTCTTTACTAGCATTTACTCAAGGTTCTTGCTAAGAAACACTAGCATGTTTACCATTTCAGGTTTCAGGCTGGATCTGAGGCATGTAACAATGTTTCCTCCAGAACTAAAAACCTGCTCGGATGGGGAGCTAGTTGCTGGTATGCAAAGGTACTTTTTTGCCACTTGACTTAGAGTGGGAAAATGCACCTGATGCTCTCTCCACCAATCTAGTGGACTTCCCTCACTATCCTGCACAGGAGACACCAAGTAGCTGCTCAGCTCTGCTTCTACTGCTTGCTCAAGTGACACAGTGGGTGCAGTTGAAGGAGTAGCCTCAGTTCCTTTGAAAAAGCTTCCCAGTGATCTCTTGGGCTTCTTTGCTTGTGATGATGTAGAAGGCTGAGGCTCGGTGCTCTCTGTGGTACTTGCTGTGTGGTCTGCACCTGCTAACTTCATTTCTTTTTCACTTTCTCCTGAGTGGCGGTGACACGGTCTGCAGAAATGTATGCTGCTTTAAATCTGGGGTCAACAAAACTGGCTGTGTCCAAAAGCTCTACAGTGGGGGGATCTGAGAACTTGTCATCAAGGTAGGAAAGGATGTCAGATTTGATGGCTTTGGTCAGCGCCACATCATCATCTTCCTCAGCCAGCACTCTGAATGGAGGATGTTTAGAACAGGCTTCACAGATGAGATGGTGACATACTCTTCCCCTGACAAGGCGTCGGTGAACTCCACCAATGGAGCGAGAGCTTTGTTGACGGCCTCCAAGACATCTAAGTCTGACCATCTTGGAACAAGATGCCTTGATGATCAGTGAGGACCTGTAATAATAATAATAATAATAATAGTTATTATTTTATTTATATTGTACTTTTCATCTTAAATGACAGATCACAGCAATTACAATAAAGGCTACTAAAATCATTACCTGAGCCCAGTCACTAAAACAGACACATAATAAAATAGAGTACCAAGCATCATGGAACCTACTTGTGTGATGGCATTCTTCTGCTCCAGGATCCTTGCTGTCATCATCTGCATGGATCCCCATCTGGTTGGACATGCCGTTTTGAGCTTGTGCGTTGGCAGGTTCATCTCTAGTTGTACCTTCCGTAATGCCTTCTTCTATTTCCTGCTGTAGGAAAATGCACTGACAATCTTGCACCCGCATCCAGTTATTGAGCGGCTTTCACAATATTTGCGCCGTTGTCAGTTGTAATGGCGACAAGGTCCTCTTCTCTGATGTCCCACGCTGACAGCATCGTTCTCAAACCCTGTCCGAGCATCTCCCCCGTGTGATCAGATGGGAAATATGCCGTCTCAAGCACTCTGGTGCGCAGTTTACATTTCTCATCGATATAATGCACTGTCAGACTGATATAGGGGTCCATAGTGCGACTGGACCAGAGATCGGACGTGGCTGCAACGTGTTTAACATCTCTCAGTTTTTGAAAAATACTTTCGCGATGGCAGGCTTTCATGAGGTGTTTGAACCCCTTGCACTCCACCGTAGCAATGGGAGCCATGTCTTTAGCTATATGGTAGCCTATGGCATTAGTGATTTCGATCCATCTTTTTGACATTCGCTCATATTGTTGAGTACTAGCAAATGCTTCCGTTAATGACTATTGTCTGGAAGCACTTTTTGCTGGTCCTGCTGATCTCTTCTCGCTTTGGGCCTTTTTTACTTCTTCAAATTCAACCACGTGGTTGTATTGCAGGTGGTGGAAAAGGTTAGATGTATTGCCCTGGCTGGTGACGACAGTCTTTTTGCACAACTTACATTTTACATCTTTCTGAGCAGTATCTTGTTGCCACACGATTGAAGACGCGTTTTTCTTGGGAACAAGCTGCTGCTCTTCCTCCTCCTCCACCAGGTGTACCTCCGCCGCCGGCGCTGCAGCTGCCGCTTCGACGTTTGAACTGTCCTCCATTTCGTCACCGTCTCTTCCCCTTCTTGTTACCACAACCACGTGACTACATGCTATGTGTGCAGCGTCTTAAAGGGACATGAACACAGCCTACCTACACAGCCAAAAGACAGCAGCACAAAAATAAAAATATCAATCAGTCTTCTCTGAACTATATACATTGCTGTTCTTGTCTCTTTCTCCTTCTCCTCTCTTAGTGGTCATCTTTTTGAGCTGCACCTGTCTTTAGTCTCTTCTCTCTAGCCTCCATGCTCTATTCTCTCCCTGTACGCTGTGTCCTCTGCTTCATCTCTTTCCACTTAATAATCGCTCTCTTGGTCCAAGCTCTGAAATGAGCATCAAGTTGATGAGGTTTGTATTACTCAGGGAATTTCTGAATTTAATTTTAATCCTGTTTTGTGTGCTGAATCCATGCTCACATGGCACACTTGTAATAGGAATGATCATAGCTATCTTAACCAGTTTTTCCATTTCAGTGAATACACCACTATGTTCCTGCAACACAGTCTCTGCAAACTGCTGAAAGGAAAATGAAGCATACGAGTCACTGGAAACCATCACTTGCTTCAGCACTGCAAACTCTGACCGAGCTTCCTCCACATTCACATTACATGAGAAGTGTGTCAGTAAGTTTCTCTGCACCATATAGAGAGAAATCAAAGGACTGTTTTGCCACACTGGCTTTTTTTGGTTCCAAAACTGTGAACCATGACAGAATATTCATTGTGTCTGCAGGGAATCTTCTGTCAATTTCATCTATCAAGGATCCTACATACCTGCTCTTCATGTCATCAAAGGCTGCTTTTTGAGTATGGACGTCAAACAGCTTGTCGCCTTTAAAACTTTTACCATGAAGAGAGCTGAAGAATTCTTCTTCTGCAGGGCCAGGGTGGACTATTATTTCTCTCAGGGCATCTTTGGTACCTTCAACCATTGGTTGAATTGTGGAGAAGTCCAGATTTTCTCTTTGAAAATGTTTTGAGAGAAGGACCTCATGCATAAGTACATCCTTCATCATGTGACAGAGGGCCACAAAGTTGAACTGTCTGACTGCTGACAGAGTCAGAGTCCTGAGTGTTGGAGGCTACCATGTGTTCCAGGACATCTCTCAGGGCTTTCAGGGATCTACACACAACTGACGCGGCATTGTGAATTGACAGCCACCTCACTGTGTCTGGGTGAACTTCAGCTGTTTCTGCAATTCATGCAGCTTGTTACTTCTGACAGCAGAGTTGCTGAAAAACACAAAAAATCTTTTCAACCTTCGTCCAACTGCAAGAACAGTTCAACTCTGTACACACATCCAGCCATTTTGGTCGGAGGTCGCCAAGAGGCTCTCCCAAATCCTTGACCTCAGCATCTCAGTGACACCAACCCTCTGCCTGTTGGGTGACCTGTCGGACATAACTGCCAAAACACCTTAAAAGAAATTCATACTGATATCCCTTACAATAGCAAAGAAAATATTACTACTACACTGGAAAGACAGAACAAAAATCTCAATCATACAATGGCTCGAATCACTAACAAACCATTCAAATATGGAACAACTGACTTTCACAATAAAAGACAAAATTTAATAGTATAATGAAATCTGGCTTCCATTTATCAACTTCAAAAATAGAAATGCGCTGCAGATTGATAGTGCTGCGGATTGATAGTGGCGCTGCACGGAGAGCTGCTGCTGAGACGTTGCTGACACGCTGCTGAGACTCTCCCATTGGAAACACTCTCATTGATTATAGTGGTACCTATGGTACCCAGACTCAGACAGCATTGCCTCCATCTCGGTTATGGCTCTGCTCTTGATGTCCTCCACCTTTTCTTTTGTGCATTATGTTGTCTTGAACCTGGGATCCACTAAACCTGCCATGTCCAGCAGGTAGTCAGTGGAAGGATCAGAATACTTCTCCCTCAGGTAATCCAGGATGGAGGCTTTGATAGATTGGGTCAGTGGAGAATCCTTCTCCTGATGTGCCAAGAGGCTGGACTGGAAGAGATGGAGCACAGGCTTGACATAGGACACTGTGACATAGCTCTCATCAGATAGAGCATCAGGAGGGGTTTGAGAGCCTTGTGCACTGACTCGAGGACTTCCAGGTCTTGCCAGGTGAGAACGAGATGCCGGGTTTTCTTGTCTGCTGCTAAAACTTGAGAAATAGCTTGCTCCTGCTCCAGCACCCGCTCAATCATCTTCTCTCTGGATCCCCACCTGGTTGGAGACTCACTGATAAGCTGGTGTCCAGGAAGATTCAGCTCTTGCTGCGCTGTGGCCAGGTCTCTCCTCCTCTTCCAACTAAAAGAGAAGCTGCTGACCACCTTCTTCCACACAGCAACAGCGCGGTCAATACGGGCGTCTTTCATGCTTCTCTCTGACTGACTCATACACACACAGACTCACTCACTGACTCGTACACACGCTCACACTATTACTATTTAATGACAGGGGGAAACACTCACCAATTGTAAGATGTAGGCAATGTCCAAAACACTGTAGACGTGTCCATTGGTTCAGGCTCACAGCATTGATGATGTTAGCACTGTTATCCGTGCTAATGCATACTAGACGAGCTGCATTCAAGTTCCATGACATGAGAGCATCTTTCAGGCCTTGTGCAATGATCTCGCCTGTGTGGTCCTCCAGAAGAAAACTTGTCTGAAGGCACTTACTTTTCAACTCCCAATTGTCGACGTAGTGGACCGTTAAGCTGAGGTATGGCTCACACGTTCGGCTGCTCCATATATCGGCAGTTGTGGAGAAGTGGGTCACATTGGTAAGTTGATTGGCCAGCTCTTCTCTCACTTTAATGTACAACTCCGGTAGAGCTGTCTCTGAAAAAAATATCTGCGACTTGGCACTTGGGTCAAGTGTGTTGATGATCTTTCTGAATCTGGGCTTTTCAACCACACTCACTGGGGCCATGTCTTTCGCTATGTGGTGGGTTACTGCAGATGTTATCGCCTTCCTTTTTTGACTGTTTTTTTCGTATGGTGTTGTTCTGGAAAAGGAGGACGCCAGACTCAATTGCGTCAGTGCTGGTTGCTTCAGCACTTTCTTTGATATGGCACCGGCCGAAGATGCGCTCATGCAGAGTTTCAAGCACTCTTCGTTTACTAGCAGGTGAGTTTTCAAATGGTGATATAAATTCGTTGTAATACCACATTTTGTGGCAACGCTTTTGCGGCATACTTTACATATTACTGTTATTTGTTCAGCTCCGTCTGTGCAAAATCCCACCATATGCTCCCAGGGAATTCTGTTTTTCTCCATATAATCGTAAAGGACATCGTACATTGCTTGGGCAGTCTCATGTTCATGAAGAGGGAGGCAGTACAAAAAATCCTCGTGAATTTCATTCTCCTGTATGTAACGAACAAATGTCAAAGCATGGGCATTTTTTCCATCTGTGCTAACATCCATTTGAAGAGCGTAAGCTGGGGAACTGCAAAGTTTTTCTGTCAGTGTGCTCTCTTGGTCATTAGCGATTGTATCAATCCTTCTTTTCACTGTGTTGTCAGACAGTGGTATCGTCTTTAGTTTTTGAGCTTCTTCCTCCCTGCACATCGTTTTTACCATTTCGATGGCAGCTGGCAATAGAGGTCTCATTCCCCACGTACTTCTGTGTGGTGCATTTCAAGCGTGAGAAATGCCATGTGTGGCGTGAGACCGTGAGAACTAGCTTGAATGCGTGAGTCTCACGGCCATTGCGTGAGACTTGAGACCACTGCTACTTTATAGATATAGTGATTGTTAACTTTGCAGCTTGGCTGTTTAGTGGTAACCACCATGAATGCAGCATCTCGTAAAAAAATAAGATCAACAATAATTGTACTTCCAGCATTATCCAACTACCAAAAAATACGCACTACGTGTATTAGTGCTAATAACATGATCTCGGACCCTCATTCATAAACCAAAGTTTTTGTTAGGCGAGTTATTATTAACTCTGGAACAAAACGGATGTTAACCCTGTCCCTGAGACCAAGAGGGACATAATGCGTGAATCATGGGCGAGCGGTCATAATAAGCTATAAATGCAGTGCATGCCCAAGCCCTTCAATAAAAATAATTGAAAATATTAATCTGGCAGTGTGTTCAATTATACAATACCTTAGTTCTACTGTTTTGGTCTTAAATCCGTGCCTAATCTGTCCCGTTTTGCTTGCGAAAAGCTCGAAAGCTGTCAGCTTGTTTCGCGCATGTGCACTGTGACACTGAGTAGTACAGTTACTGCTAGTGGCTGTGTTTACTGTAGATGAGCATTTTGAATGGCAAAAAAGCTGTCAATGAAGCAGCTTATCTTAACGTCAAGGGGGGATTATGTGTATTTAGACAATCCCCACCGAGGGAGGACCTCATGTTCTGTGTACAACATCTTAATTTTTCAACAAATTAAAGAAAAATTGTTGGCACTCTTACCTCTTACACATTTTTTGTTTATCTGTAACTTTGTCTGAGTTACCGGTACCGGCAAACCGAGCGGGCAGCTATGGTTGGGGTCCGACATGTATGACGTCATTGCAGTTATTGTCCAATGACACGCCTCGAAATTTCCCGGGAGTGTAACTTATTTTTCTTTGTTTGTATGGTTACCATGGTTACCATGGATCCGCTGCTGTCAAGCGTCATGTCAGTGCTGAATATTTCTGCTTTCATTTAGCCTACATACACTGTAAATTCCAACACACTGTTGTTGGTAACATGGGGCGAGTGTGAGAGTGTCAAAATCGAGTTGATATAGTAGTTAAAAACCATCTTATATTTTTTATTAATAAATAAATACCCCCTTACGGGCGCACATGGTGTTAACACTTCAGCATGACCACAGTAAAAGGTCACCGCTCGCCACTGGCGTGAATTCATGTCGCGGAAGGATAATTACATGGAAGGCTGTATGGGTGAGTAACAAACTGTAGCTATAGCATTAGCTACTCTGTGGATTGTGTTTTGTGGTTTCTTACCTGACTTCTCATGAGTTTCCCCACCTTGCGTTAATGTCATGCAGCATCACGAGTATTTTCCAACAGTGGTTTGCTCTTGTTAGGCATTTTGAAAATGTCCGTGACCGTGAATAAATGTCTCCTCGTTGTCTCTTTTTCTCCCGTCGTTCAAGCCCCTACTCTACGCATACACGTCACAGGCTGAAAAAATAGTCCCAGGTTGCTGTAGCCCACATAAAAAGTATAACTACAGACTATTTATTTAACATTGTAATAGAAATTGAAGTTGACATGAAATGAAATGCAAAAAAATACCACATGTAATGCCTGGCTCCCTGAAAGGTGAACGGACAGACGAACGGACGGAATGACAAACATCCTGCTCTCCAATTATAGTAGTAGGATGAGGGAAATAACAGCTCATAAAAAGAAAAAAGCTTGTCGTTTATGGATCTTTCGTTGATCAGATTTTTAACTAGATAGTGAATCAAAAAATAAAATCTAAAATTTGGGGAGTCGTACGCTTGAGTTAACCTGTAATCCGTCTGGCCCTTCAGTGATGCTGTGATGTATCAGATCAGTTGCAGTGTCCAATCAGTAATTGATATCCAATAAGGTAGTGTGTCAGTTAGTAGCTATGAGGAGCACTGTTGTATAAATCCAGAGACATTATAATAAGAGGAGACATATCACTCCCGTTGAAATGCATAGGGAAACTTCGTAACGCCAAGATGGCCGGTGTTTGCACATGTCCCGCCTCTTCTGGTGCCGTTGCTCCAATCATTTTGCTGGTCCTACGCGGTCACGTTTTTGCGACACTTGGAAGTCATTTTCAACAGCGACATTTTAAAACACATGATCAGCAGTTTATACTACTTTGTGTACATATATTTTGTAATGCTTTATCCAAAATTGTGGCATGATCTGGGAAAGTTGACTGTGAGCAAACTCCTGTCTCTGCTGTGAGCGTGCGATGACGTCTTGCTGTCAGTGCCTGCCGTAAATGAAGACTGTCGTGAAGTATTGCGCATGCGCAGTCCAAGATGCCTGTAAGGAAAAAGGCTTTTAAAACGTTAATTTGATACCAAACCATCAAACCCTTTCAGCGATTATAGTTTGATTTTCATCGTGATTTCAAAACATATGTTTTTTATGTCCCTTAGACCTCGGGACATGGAGATACAGCTCTCTCCCTATTCATTTAGATAGCCGGTTGGTCTTCCTATGGCCAAATAGCTGCCCGGAGGCGTGGCCAATTTTGCCGCCGAGTGAGATGACTTGCCTTAGAAGGACTTTGATAAATCTCTGGATCTTTTGACTGCTGAGAACAGAGTAAAGCTTTGCAATAATCAAGTCCAGAAGAGATAAGAAGATTCCCTCTATACATTTTGTAAGACATATACAGACAGACAGTCAAGAGAGTGGGCTTTGAGTAATTATTTGTGTCTAATATTATTTCCCCCCGAAAAATGTCAGTTATCTTTATGGTGACAACTTGCATTTTTGGCCCACACATGCAAGTCTTGGTCAGCTCCAGTCTACTTATTGTGTGTGTGTGTGTGTGTGTGTGTGTGAGAGAGAGAGAGAGAGAGAGAGAGTATAGGTTGGTTGTCTCATTTGTGATGGGAGTTCCACAAATCTGGTTCATAATTACAGAAAGCTCCTCCACCATTCATTTTTGTACTTTGAGCAAGCCAGCACTAATGACATAAGGGAATAGTATGGAACATACACATATGAGCAATCAGAGAGGTATGAAGGTACTCAACCATTCAGGATCTTATAAACAAGTAAAATCATTATAAAATCAATCCTCAGTGTTACAGGTAGCCAGCGTAATGATTCTAGAACTGGTGTAATGTGATCTCGTTTCCTTCTCGTTATTGAAATTCTGGCTGTTGCAGCCTTTTGAGGTTTTTTTAATTTAGTTTTTTAGGTAATCCAGTACAGAGTGCAATACAGTAATGTAGGGGAGAAAATACAAAGGCACGCATCACATTTTTGGCATCTTCTAATGACAGCAGCGAGATTGTTGCTTAGTAAGAGTACAAAAACTGCTACACACACAAAGAACAATGAATGTCCAATAAGGAAGAAAGTTATACGTGTGTGTGTATGTGTGCGTGTGTGTGTTTTGGGGTCATGAGAGTCTGGCAATTGGTTTGTTTCAACACACTGTATAAGACTGACCAATTATATGTCCTAGTATGGTCAGGAGCTCTTCCTGAGAATTCATCTAGCATCTTTTACCAGTCAATCTTTAAATGTGACGAAGGAACTGTCTCTCTCTCTCTCTCTCTCTCTGTGCGTGTGCGCGTGCATGTGCGTATACGTGTGTGTGTGTGTGTGTCACAAGTGCTAGATGGATAAGGCTTCAAAGCACACAGTCAGAACTATGACCTGTTCTTGCCTGCCAAAATACTCTCCCTATTTAATGTAATACAATCCTACAATATCACAAACTACAGCCTCCAAAATGATAAAGTTGAATTGACAGCTCTGTTGACCAATTTCAACAAACCAAACATTATAACTTTCACAATGGTAGGATTTCTTGTTGCTTCGACTGCAAATACACAATTTGCAGCTTTGCTTGCAAGACAGGAAGGTCCTCCACTAAAGCTTTTGCACGGCCAATTAACTCGAGAAGGGGGTGATACTCAGCTCTGACAGAGGGTTCTGGTTGAATGGGAGCTGGAGAAGGCCCTTTACCCTTAATGGCATACCAAATTTGCTGGACCTCTCTAAGTTATGTGAATTAGAGAGGGGCCACTACATGCATATATGCGTTGCCAATTGAAAGGCCATACACAGTGGGCCATGGTCCCTCCAGTGGACCTCTACAAAGTCTGTGAAATGTCAATCCAACCATCTGGTTGTGAAATCAGATGTTGCTGAACAGGGTAGTTTATTCTAACCTTTTAAGTCCATTCACAACATTCACTCTTGTCTAGCATCACCAATTAACTGGACCCCAAACACACAAATGATGATTTTTTTTTTGTTTTGCTTGACTTGTTTGGAGAGAAGCACTACAAGAAAGACATGTTTTCCAAGGGCGGAAATATCTTCAGTAAAAACTTTAAGCAATAGTCAAACTAGTCACAGGGCAGATATTAAAAATTGATGTGATTTGATGTATAAACACATCAGATTTAATCTGAGAGAGCAGTATTGTGAGCCATACCAAAATGGAAAAAAAGAATTCAACAATGCCGCTGATGCACCTAAAAATGGACTCGCACTGAACCAAGACTGTTCTTTTCAAACCTCACAAATTTGTCCGAGAACGAAACAAGTTAGTGCTACCAAGTAACATTTCATTGACTTCTGTTACTGTGAGCGTTCACACTTGATAAAACTTGACAAAAGTTGGATTCTGTTTGCAGTACAATGGAAACTGTTTATGGATAACACTGAATTATCAGCAATTGTCAGAGATCCCAAGTTAGAGGTGAACTTGTGTGTGCAAAGATGCTCATTCCTTTCCAAATGTGCAGCCTATAGTAGTATGTATGGTACTTGATATGTTATGTTTGGTGTATAGGTATTTGATATATGACTTTCACACTTAAAGTGTTCTAAAAATGTGAGAGAAACATCTTTAGTCTAACACTCTCCCAATTGAGCTATTTCAGTCCACAGCAAGTTAATACAAAGCTTTCATTTAACATGCTCATTTAAGGTCGATTGGACTAATGATAATCCCTTGAGAAACTGGTGCTTTACAGTTATCAAGCATGTGTTTGTAATGTTTTCAAACAAATTAACATAAAGTCCAGCAAGTGTGCTATATGAAACCATTGTTGTACTTTGGGTCTACGGTTCACTTGCTGAAACCCATAATGTGAGGAGTACCACATTGATAATCCAACTGCATCAATCAGTTGCGCCTGAACAGGGACTTGAACCCTGGACCCTCAGATTAAAAGTCTGATGCTCTACCGTCTGAGCTATCCAGGCTCTGATGTTATTGTTATTTTCATTTTCTAGAGAAAAATGATCTGCAAAAGCCAATCTTAGGTTATTTCCACAAAGCTTAGTGTATGGTAGGGTCATACATGTGGCAAGCAGAGTCAGGATGGCAACTTGGTGCTTTCCAGTCATCAAGCACCAACGTTGGTGTGTTTGTAATGTTTTCAACCAGTTTAACTGAGATTCAATTCATGCTGACGTTGCAGGTAAAGTCCGATGAAGTCCAGCAAGTGTGCTACTGTATATGAAACCGTTGTTCCACCATGCTTCTACTGTTGGGTTTGTTGGGTTCCCATAATGTGAGCAGTACCACATTGAAGAATCAACAGCATTGTGGCACTCAAAGCACCTGAACAGGGACTTGAACCCTGGACCCTCAGATTAAAAGTCTGATGCTCTACCGTCTGAGCTATCCAGGCTCTGAGACTTTGGATTATAGATGATTTTCTAAAAAGTTAGGTTATTTCCACAAAGCTCAGTGTCTGGTAGGGTCATACATACATGTGACAAGCAGAGTCAGGATGGCATATTGTTTTGGTAGGTATGTTGGTTGTTTGATATATGACTTTCACACTTAAAGTGTTCTAAAAATGACCAGACCAGATTGACTACTGCTGGCTGTGTGACTATGTTGACTGAAAGCAGTGAATAGTCAGCAATTGTGAGAAAACCCCACTTAGAAGTGAAATCAGCCAATCAGTGAATTTGTGGGGACCTTTAGATCTTCAGTCTAACACACTTATTAAGCACCAATGGTCGTGTGTTTACAATGTTTTCAACCAGGTTAACTGAGAATCAATTCATGCTGACGTTGCAGGCAAAATCCGATGATGTCCAGCAAGTGTGCTATATGAAACCGTTGTTCCACTATGGGTCTACTGTTGGGTTTAAGATTCAATTCCAAAATCCCATAATGTGAGCAGTACTACATTGAAGAACCAATAGCATTGGCCAGTACAACTCAAATACCCCTTTTCCACCGAGTTGGAGCCGGCGCTGGTTCGGAGCCAGAGCCTGACTAAGCACCGGCTCCTTGCTTTTCCACCGCCAAAACTCCAGCCCGGAGCCTCAAAACGGGAGCCAGAGCAAGCACCAACTCTTTGCTGGTCTAAAGCAAGAACCAATTATGTCAGTGGGCTGTGGGCGGGGTAATGTGAGCAGGACTTTACCTGCGCAAACATTTTCAGCGCCATTTTTCAACCACCTTTTGTGCAGTACGGTACAACAATGGACAAGAGTAAACAGCAGTGGTCAGACGAGGAGACCCAGTGCTTCTTGGCGTTGTGGTCTTCCTCCGAAGTCCAAGCCAAGCTGGAAGGGGCCTGTCGGACGAAGCCGGTGTTCGAAAATATCCAGAAAGGGATGGCCGAAGCAGGGTATGACCGCACGGTGGTTCAGCTAATAAATATGCTGAAGGAATGGAGCGGCAGTGGGAAAATGCCCTTTTTTGATGTCCTGCATGCTGTTCTCGGTGAAATCAGGCCACCGGAGCACTGAGCTCTGCTGGACAAGTCGGTGTTCACCGCCAGCGATGCAGATCCTGGTAAGTTGTAACCCTATTCACAATATTAATTTCATATGAACAGAATGTAATTCAACCAGTCCAACTGGGCCCAAACCACCTGAACAGGGACTTGAACCCTGGACCCTCAGATTAAAAGTCTGATGCTCTACCGTCTGAGCTATCCAGGCTCTGATGTTAGAGTGTATAGATGACGATTCTTCTTCTGAAAAAAAAAAATCTGCAAAGATCAAAGTTGGGTTATTTCCACAAAGCTCAGTGTCTGGTAGGGTAATTAATACATGTGACAAGCAGAGTCAGGATGACATATTGTTTTGGTAGATATGTAGGTGTTTGATATATATGATACATATATCTACTTCTACCAAAACTACTTCTACCTACAACTCCTAATCTGCTTGCCATATTCTGTTGAAAGTTCCCAAAACAAATACTATATTCTGTCAAATTTCTGGTCTGCTGCAGCCATAGACTCTACCAAAACTGTAAAAAAACACAGCTGCTTCTTGACCCACTATTATTTCCTAACTCTTGGTGGTCTGCTGTGTACAGATGTCTAGTGCATATTCTTGATTTGTTGCAGCTGCTTTTTTGCTTTGCCTGTTTGTCTTACTGGTTGCGTTTGCTACTTGTTTCTGCTAGTGTATTGCCTACCGTTGTTGTCTGCTAGCCACCTGCCCAAAGCTAGCCTGCCAGACTATATGTCTTTTGTATAGTGCTTGTTGTCACATGTGATGTGATTGTATCCAAGTAGTGGATGTGTGGGAAACATTTGAATGTGTTCAAATATATTTTGCTAAAGTGATAGCTGCCAGTGCATTCAGTGACAAACACATCTTCCAAAGTGTATATAAAACTCAACATCCTCATAACAGTAGATAGTAAGCATTTCTTTTAGTAGCATATTCAAACACAGCGCAAACGTCTGGAATTCTCTGCTGTGTAAAGCATAATGCAACAATATGGCGGCAACTGAAGCATGTCCCACACACTGGATATACTATCTATGTATATCTATCTATGATGTCTACTGGTCAACATATGCTATACTATAAATGTGCCAGATCTCATTTCTACAACAGAAACATATGCAAATAATTATATTATATTTATAACATATTTGTAGAAGAATTAAACCTCAATTCAAGATCAAATGTAAAATTTTCAAAATGTTTAAAAATGTGTGCTTAAGTTCAGTCTTATTTCTGTGTATATATATGACACATATATTTATGATGCATACATTCTAATGTAGTTACTTTGGCAATATGTTTTTCTCGTCACTCTTTTAAATAATCTCTTGCATCAGTTTTATTTGTCTTGTCTAATGCAGTTTCATTGTGTTCTGGTTGCAATGAGGTGTCATCACAGCGGACACTTCAATCATCAAGCATTTTAAAAGCAGAGTGACTAAAGCAGACTGTTCTTGAGCAGATACATCAGGTCCATTTTTTTCACATTTTTTTGTCATTGACAAGATGTTGTCAGATTACTTTTTTCAGTGCTTTCCACAGAGCTGAAAGACAGCCTGCATTCAGTGGACACTGGGGTTAACTGTCTGTTAAACAATTCCCACCCATTAGAGATGTTGAAACACACTCATTCTGATTTATTTTATATATTGAAAGTCTATTTGATTATCTGCAATGTGACAAGCTAAGTATTACTAACTCTTGCCTCCCCAGGGTCACCCTCATAAAACATCTTACTGTTATGCAACAGCCCAAATGTGAGAAGTTCCACTGCAAACATTAACAAAACAGTTATCAAAGGCGGAGCTGGAGGCTCCAGTCACACACCAACTGAGCAGTCAGAGCCATAGTAGACAGCAGCATGCTGCATGAGTAGAGCTGAGCTTCCCAGCAGGATATCATACTGGCTTCTGGGAACCAGAGTGGACTGGTAAGTGCATTTTATTAGCTTAACCTTTAGGTTTTGTTTTCTTTCTTCTTTCTATTTCTTTGAAAGAACCCAGGATTTCAACATCCATAACTAGTTAAAAAAAATCACATTCAGCAACCTCTTAAAGTTACTTATTTTGCCTTAAATAAGTTTCTAAATTACAAAAAAAAAAATACATATTACAAAACATATTTCATGGTGCGAACACATTTCAGGAAAATCTAATTAAATTAGCTTGTAGGTAATATTTTGAATATACTCTCAAACCTTGCAGACATATTCATTATATTGATGTAAAAACGTAATCCCAGACACAATATGTGTCTTTCACAGAGAAAAAGGAGGGGATACAAAATATCTATCTATAAATGGTAAATGAGCAAGATATGATGAGCAGCTCACGAGTGTCTCACTTTTTTGTATCAAAGAAGCCAATAGGCACAATTACGCATTATAACTCAAATGCATTTAGACCAAAACCAGAACTTGGCAAATCATATTTGGGTTAGGGGTTAGGGTTAGGGTGGGTTAATGTTATATGGGTGTTGTGGCTTTGTGGCAATCTTTTAACGTTCGATCCAAACTTTTAGTGGGTAGAAATATTGCATGGTTAAAAGTATCCCACAATCTTATATAATAAGATTGAGGGATACTTTGTGGGATCGTGGGATAATGCCAGTTATGTTAGATCTACTTAATCACAGGCTGTGACTAAATTAAACTAATAGGAAGCGGCAGGCTAAAGTCCAAAACTATGAGATAAAGAGTACAAGCCCTAAATCTTTATTAATTGTAAGTCAACTGGTTTGTGCTTTGATATTTGAGCTCAGAGATTTAAGACAGATATTAAGATTGTTTGTATTGCTTTGTGGATGAAATGTGTTCTCCATACAGATATCACTTTTTGAGAACTTTATGATAAGGTACACACAATTGCAGCTGGTTGATAAGGATTGTAAAGTGTCACCCCCTTTTCTTCACCACATAGAATAAGTCACATTAATATAATAATATAATAAGACACTAATCAAGCTCCAGGCCTGTGTATAGGATCTCTGATGCCTTTGACAGGAACATCATATCAGTGCTTATCATTTTAAACAAAGTGAAATTGTGCTCCAAATTTCTTTTAATGTTTCATTCATATTTGATGATAATGTTTCCCATTCATATTATAACACTTCAAGTTTATATGCAGACCTGCTTAATATAAAATGTCTCCTGTAGGGTTCATGGAACAGATGATTAAGTGATTAAATAGATACCTTACTTGTAAGATGATGGTCCAAATTTATATCAGTAGCTGGTTTTGCTGCTAATGGGAACCCACAGTTTTTGCTTTTCTTAATTATCCCCTTTCTGGTCTTTCTAGGAATTTTATACAACATTTTGCCCATTGATTTTCCATTTTTCTCTAAATTGATTTCTTGATGAAATGACCTTACAAACTGTATGAGTGTTACATGAAGTTTTAAATGTTTATTTTTATATATTTAGCTTTTTTTTTAAAAAGTATTTTTCAATGTGGTATGTGTGTAGGAGTATATTGTAGCCCTTCAGCTCTATCTCTCAAACCTATAAAACTACTCTTCCCCAACATCATACATCAAGATGAGGAGATATGATGATTCTGGCTTTAATTAGTACAGCCTGTATTAGTAATATCATCTATTCTTTACAGGCTATGCTAATCTATGCCAGAATCAGCAATGCAATGGAAGCTGAGGATTGAACTCTGCTGGGATGTTTATCACTTCTAAAGGTTTAGGTCACTGTCATCATTGAAGAACACGCACAAGGACAAAAGATCCCCTCCAGTGGAGTCCACACTGCAAAGCATTGGGGTACTTTAAAGTTTAAGCAAAAGTAGGAAGTATTAATATTTTGCAACATTTTGTTTGTTGTCTGCAGTTTTTCATGTCCAGAAGATTGGTCACCTATGTGGAATTCAGAGCAGCCACAGAGAAAGAGCCTAACCTGTGTTTATATATTAAAGGTGTATTGATAGTCCTGTTTTGACCCAGTACACTGATATAAAGTGCATTATTTTGCACTTGCCTTGTGAACCCCCAACATAATTGGCAATTACAAGTTCACAATACCTTTCAAACTAAGACATTCGATAATGGAAGCAACACCCTAAAAATCAAGTCCATTGACAACCTTTTAAAAAAATGTTTAATTGTGGTAGCCAAACATCCAGGATGCCAGCTGAGCAACCATCTCCCCATGTGACGAAAGGCTCTAGATTTTCATCTATTGCAAGTTACACATCATCTTTCCTTGAAACAGCCGCCTGCAGTATCATTGATATATGTACACAGCTTGCTTTCAAATACTTTCAAAAATAATGTTATAAACACTTTTGATTCATCCACTAACTTGATTCAAAGTTGAGTAAACAGAAGACATCTAAATGAAATCAGTGTTTGTTATGAGCAGCTTTGCCTTTAAAACAGCAGTTCTCCTTATACTGCTGCAAACAGATGTTCAGGTACTTGACCAGTCGGTTGTTGCCACAGTTCTTCTTCTTCTGTGGATTTTTGATATGTCAGCTGCTTCTGTCTCTTCATGTAATCACAGACTGATTCCATGATGTTGAGATGTTGATGTTGAGACGCTTCCTTTATGGTATTGTGTAATGAATAAGAATCTAAACATCTAAAGCGCCCTAAAACATTTGTGTAGTAACTTTGACTTTAAGAAGTTCATTGTAAATTGAATATAATTTAGTTTTAAACACTTAATAATGTGACTGAAACATATTAAAAGGACCAACTGCACAGTAAGTCTCCTTCTGTAATATTATAATACTGTCATGATCCTTGCCTAGGTCCTGTTTATGTTTCCCTTACCCTTTCTGACACTTTCCCTGCCTTCACCCCCACACGCTCTTCCTGTTGGGATTGCTATTCTCGATCTGTCCTGCAGGTGGAGGTGGTTACCTGCTACCTGCGTTTGAACCTGCTGTTAATTTAGGACTTGCCTGCCTTGCCCCTTTTGGACTTGTTTGTCTGTTTGGGCTGCCTTGCTGTTGATAATCTGTGAATCTGATCCTGATCTTTGCCCAAAGTAAATCTAGTTAATCCTACCTGCTTGCCTTGTGTGTCTGTTTGTCTGTATTTGGGTCCTAATCCTGCCTTGTACACACATCTGTGATAAATATGTTTTTTGTCTAGTTTCTGGCTTTGTGTCACTGTTAGTATTATATAACATAAACAGTCCAGTTGCTGTCTTAACCAGAAATTCCCAGAATGTGTTATTTCAGATTCATTGTCTGCACCGAAAACAAACAAACCCAAGAATTTTGACATACTAAAATCTAAGAGAGGCAGATAACTGACTTATTTGCTTAAAGTCAGTGTAAAGTAAGAATAAATATGTGTTCTGAGTTTGACATACCACAGAAAAATGTGTTGTTAACCAACCTGCCAAATTTGAATGATTAAAAAAATCGCCAAATATATGAAATTAGGCTTCAAAGTTGTGTATAAATCTGCCTCTTTCTCTGCTCCCAAACGCTGTGGGCATGCCCGCCGAGTTCGCTGAAACCCCGCCCCCTACCAAGTGTCACCTGTCAGTCAAAGTCACCACCTCTACCGGAAACATAGACGCTATGTCTGAGAGCTTTCTGCTGCTAACTCAGCTGCTAGCTCGGCGGCTAGCTCGGCTAACTGTAGACTGTAGTAGTAGTGTGTGCTGAATGTATTTATACCTCTACAGCAGCAGGGGCGGGTTTATGCCAATCACTGCAGCATTACGTAATGCAGCGGTGATTTTCAGACCCACCCACTAAATCCTGAACACAGAAATGTTGAAACACAGTTTGTGAAGCCTAGCTCCACAATTCAAATCTAAATGGTTGAAATGCTTTTTACACATTTTTTAGAAATACATTTATGACATATTTAATGTGTTTAGAAGAAAATGCCTGAATTCATTTTTACTGTATGTTGTATTAAGTAAGAAAAACACTTTGCCTTTTATGAAGTCTGGATTTACTGATAAATAGGTCCTTACTACCTACATGCAAGGTTGAAACACCTGCACTTAGTTCAATCATTTTTATCCAAAGAAAAGATATTACGTGGCTAATGTTAATATAATTGCCTAATATTAACATTAACCACGTAATATCTTTTCTTTGATTGACTTAAATGTAGATGTGCCTTTCTTAAAAATGTAGACAAAAACGTTTAAATTAGACCTGCAAGCAGATGTACTAGAGTTCATACTCTTTTGTGCACTGCCAGATGTTTCATAGGATTATAGTTTGCATAAATGAAATCTATTGGGTAACCAAATTCACCACATTCAGATTCCAACCATTTATTACAGTAGAAAAGACTCTTTCAGCCAAACCTCCATTCAGTCCGCTCCTGCTCTCTGTGATCACTGTGTTTTATTTCATGATATAGTTATTCTCATTTACATATTTTTCCTGTTTCTGTTGTCAGACCACAGGTGTATAAAATAGTGATATAACTGCAGCTCATGAATGCTAATTTAAAAGCATTGCTATGTTTATATTACAGGATATATGTGATGTGAGCTTATGAGTCTGTTTGTCTATGAGTGTGTGTTTTGGTCTGTAATCCCTACAAGCATGTTTAGTGTCAAATATGTTAGTGAATTACTCAGTTGTTTTATTTTTTAATAATATGATAGGGGGGCAAAAATAAAAAATGTAGTCTTGGGGTTTATTGCTCTGTATTTGTTTTGTCTCAGGTTTGCTCCATTAAGGTTCAGATGCTTTTTGTTTGAAGGTGTTATGGAGTCAAAGAGTCGGCATACTCTCTTTTCATAAATATGCTTCCTCTAACTCCTAGTTTCTAGATATGAGGTACAAGATGGATGAAGGTGTGGTATAGGTAGAGTTTTGATGAAAACAAATGGATGAAGTTTGGTGCTAACAACAAGAACCTGTAGTGGCCAGTAATGAGTGTGCCATGTGCACCATGTGTAACATGTATATGTGCCTGTGGTACCTTTTGCTCTAATTTGACACAATCTGCCAAGTGATGATAACATGTGCTTCAAACAGCTGCCTCAACTGATTAAAGTGATAACTTTAAATTTGGATTAATTCAATATTTTTCTCCACAAACATTTGTAAAAACGTTAAAGATACAAGTCAAGTTCACTTCACTTCATTTTGCATCTGCAAATCTATTCTCTTCTCTTTTCTTCCAGACGTCCATTGGTCATCATGAACTTGACCTCCAGGTCTGATCCTATCCAATTCCTCACCACCAATTCTCCTGGTAAGATAGACCAGCCTGATCCCACCATCATAGCTGAGCATTCTGTGTCTCCATAACGAATAAGTAATGCAGGATGGATGGATGGATGGATGGAGGGCCATAAACTGCTTCTGGAGTTCAAACTTGGTTTAATCTCACTAATTTTTCAGTGGATATGTACATATGTGGTTATAAAGAAATAATAATGAATCAGCCTGTTCCAAACAGTCATGTTTTAAATGGGCACTGTGCTGGTAACAAGAAAAATCAGGATAGGAAGACACAAATGTAGATAAAAGGCAAAAAGGAGCATACAATCAAAACAAAACAGAGATAGATCAAATGAAATATATTCTAAAAATCTAAACTGTATTATTGAAGCCAAATGTTGCTGACATCATGTAGATTGTTATATCTGCAGATATCTTCAAATCTGGTGATAAATGATCTCCTGTGGAATTTTTCATCCACAGGAACAATAATTGTGCAAACCAAATCTGACAGAATTTGAGTCTTTGAGATAGACAGACTGAAGTATTTTTGTAATGTATACAGAATGATTTGGTTCAGTGTGTTTTGATTTACTTTATTGGAGAAATGTCAACAAAAAATATTGTATTTACATGTGGTGCTTTGAATTGTTTCTTTTAAACATTTCCCCATCTTCAGGTGGCTCTTTCCCTGAGGTGGCCATGTTGTCTGACAGTGTTGGTGGGTGGAGGCAGTTTAATTTGAGTCATGTCTCAAGACAAGGAGGAAACTTAACTGAATCGCCAGTTAACAGGACATTAATGCTGCCAGCAGAGGAGTTAGATCCAGTGGGTGGACACACAGTCTGGCAGGTAAATATCAGCTGTGATTCCATTTGACCAAAAACATTGAATAGGACTGGAGATGTTAAAGGACTAGTGTGTAGGATTTAGTGGCATCTAGTGGGCAGGTTGCACCTATGTACATATAAAAGACTCATTCTGAGGTAACAAAAATACAACAGTTTTCATTTTCAGGTGATTATTCACTAATTAAAACAAACTTATGAATATTATATGCTATTATATTAAATATACATGCCACTAAATTATACACACTGCAACTGTAATAAACAATAATGAATAGATATAATCTTTTGAAATTATATCTATTATTGGAATGTTTAATTGTTAGTCATGGTCATATGACTGTACACATTAGTCAACGATACTATATATACTGTTGTGTTTTGAAAAGTGTTTTTTGCCACTGTTGCCATCTAGTGTACATGTGTGTGTGCAGGCAGGTTGATAACAACATAGCAAAGAGTAAAAAGACTCCAGGACAGAACATGTACTACAGTTGTGGCCTCCATGTGTGAATTTCACTGCTTCAGTAGAAAGGAATTCTAACCCCCAGACAAACACTCAACTGCACTCTTCACTTAGTTGCTCCAAAGCGCCAGGGAATTTATGGCTTATTTGAAATGGTCGCTTGATGTTCCAAGATAAACTTTGCATCCATGAAAACTGATGAGACTTGTCTAAATAAATGAGGCACCTGATTATTTCTGTTAGTACTTCCAAAAGTCAGATTAAATTGTGCATTTATCCATCCTCCTTTAAAACGAGCTTGGGTTTAATAAGAGAATGCTGGAAAAACATACTGTAGATGTGTAATGTTAGGTTGAGAACCTGTTCTCATCTGTAACAATGTATCATCTGCATAAAAATGCACATTACAATGTGTATTGGCAGTGATTATGTTTAGAGATTAAATACAAACAACTGTGGATGCTGAATCTCCATAGAGGGGTTTTCTTATTACTTAGTAAAGGTCTGTAGTGCATAGAAAGTTTTCCAGTAGTTTACCCCAAGTCAATTCACTCTACATAACATATGTCTAAACTAACCAGAGATATCCAGCAATTTGATTTTGCCAATGATCTGAGAATTTTGCAAACATTCAAAACAATGGCATTTGCTACTCAACACCATTGTTGGTTCAAAGAAACCATGTGGATAATTTGAAGCCGCTAACTCTCAACTTTATGGCCAGCTCAGTGTTGAAGTTGTCAAGGTTAAAATGTAAACACTTTTCACACATTTCAGGACATAAACAGTTATATATATATAACTGGGGGACAAATTAAAGGAAAAAACAACATTACGTGTCTTAATAAGGTGTTGGGCCATGTGCTGCCAGAACAGCTTCACTGCACCTTGGCATTGATTCTACAGTCTCTCAACTCTACTGGAGGGATTAACGCTATTCTTCAAAAGAAATTCCTTCAAGTTAATTCAACATGTTGGTCCAAAGTCTGTCAGAGGTGTTCAAATGGGTTGAATCTGGTGACTGTGAAGGCTGTAGCATATGATTTACATCATGTTTATATTCATAACACCATTCAGTGACCCATATATTTATACTGTATGGATGGGGGCATTGCAATTCTGGAAGACAACACTCCCATCTGGATAGAAATGTTTAGAATTAAGGGGATTACTCAAAACTTTGCATTGATTTACAGTGACCCTTCCATGTAAGGGGACAAGTGGACCCAAACTATGCAAAATGCCCCCCACAGAATAACAGAGCCACCAGATCTCCTCACTATTGGGGTCAACCATTCAAACCTGTACCAGTTTTTTCCTTTCATTTGTCCCCCGTCTGCAGTCTCTATAAGTAATGCATTTAACCAACCTCTTTGTTTCTTTCTGTTCTTCACTCTACATGTTCAGGTTATCATAATTGTCTTCCTCACTGGATCACTTTCTCTTGTCACTGTCATTGGAAACATCCTGGTGTTGGTGTCATTCAAGATCAATAAGGCACTGAAGACGGTGAACAACTACTACCTGCTTAGCTTGGCATTTGCTGATCTGACCATTGGCACACTGTCTATGAACCTGTACACCACCTACATCATCATGGGCCAGTGGGCTCTGGGGCCAGTGGTCTGTGACTTATGGCTTGCAATAGACTACGTAGCCAGTAACGCTTCAGTTATGAACCTGCTCGTTATCAGCTTTGACAGGTAACATAACAGGAGTCATTAAATTTTTTGGTTGAGTGGGATAATTTTCATGGATTCCTTCAAAATGACGTTCCTGACCTTATGTATTGTAATTCAGCATTTTGAACTACAGCCTTTTTTGTGGAATGCTGTAGCATTAAAATGTTGCTGCAAATTATAGGCTAGCCAACATATTGGCCTGTAATTACCAGTTACCTGTTATTTGTTTTTTAACTGATATTAGCTAAGAACACTGTCCAATGCACTTTTTCCTATTTATGGTCAGATGACACTGAAGTCATAGATGGTGTAGACACATAGTTAGTGTTCTAAAGGGTCAGTTTACTCACAAAAAGCATAAATTCCTATTTGGTATTATGCTGATACTCTTAAGACTCCTAACTGTAGTAGTAAGGAAGACAGCAATGCATGACACAGATAGAATTGTACAATTGCTTACTTTTCTTTTTATGTCTTCTCAGGTACTTCTCTGTGACAAGACCTTTGACCTACAGGGCCAAGCGTACAACAAAGCGGGCCATGACCATGATTGGTTTAGCCTGGTCTGTCTCTTTCGTCCTCTGGGCTCCAGCCATCCTATTTTGGCAGTACATTGTGGGTGAACGGACAGTCCAACCAAATGAGTGCTACATCCAGTTTTTGTCTGAGCCAATTATTACATTCTGCACTGCTATTGCTGCCTTTTACTTGCCAGTGACTATAATGGCCTTCCTGTTTTGGAAGATCTATCAGGAGACAGAGAAACGTGCAAAAGATATACAGGGTCTCAAGGGATCTGGCTCAAACAAGAACCCGACCCAGGCTCCGAATCAAGGGACTGGCAGTGGAAGAAGTAGTGGAGAAGGTACAACTAATAGTAAGAGGGGTTCGTCAGCCATGATGCGCCAAATGAGCTCCCAAAGCTGCAGCAGCTCTGAACTAAATCAGCTGCCTTTGGAGAACAACAAGGACAATGCCAGCACACCAGGAGCAATAGGAAACAGAGGGGGATGTGGTGCGTTCTTCTTCCAGTTTTCTTCAGTGATAGCAGGTCGCCACGCATCCAAGAGGTCGGTCAATACCACAACAACTACTCTGGGCGACGTAGAGCAGAGCAGCTGTGACAGTTTGAATAACAATGACGCTTGTGTCTCTGCGGACCAGACATGTTCTGAGGAGGAAGCTCATGGTGCGGACACATCAAGGCCTCCAACAGGTTGGACATATACGTATTAAGTGGTCTCATTTGCATTACATATAAAGAATAATACAAATGAAACATGTCTAATCTATCTATCTATCTATCTATCTAGACGGCAAGAAACAAACAAAGGTGAAGCAAAACAAGGATAAACAGCCATCGTCATCCAAAAAAAGTCAAAACAGTGTCTCCTCATCACCTGCTGACCAGTCGTCAGCATCCATCACCATGAAAGATGCAGCAATGGCTAAACGCTTTGCCTCTAAGGCCAAAACAGAGATAAACAAGCGCAAGAATGAAAAAAAGGCAAATGAGAAGAAAGCAGCACGGACACTCAGTGCCATCTTGTTCGCCTTTATCACAACTTGGTTACCATACAATATCATGGTGTTAGTCAACACTTTCTGTCAGGACTGTATCCCTGAAACTCTATGGGCACTGGGCTACTGGTTGTGTTATGTTAACAGCACAGTCAACCCAATGTGCTATGCCTTATGTAACAAGACCTTCCGAACAACTTTCAGGGATATTTTGATGTGCCAGTGGAATCAAAAGAAGAATAAGCCTAATTTTCATCAGAGGAAGGCTGTGGCTTTCCGGAAGAAAGACCAGGTGTAAAGTACAGTGGCATATTTCTGGATGGATCTGTGTTTAAGGATGCATTATCTTATCCATACTCAGAGTTGGAATGCAGCATACCTCTTTCAGGGAAAATATGCTGAACTGAATTGTTCCTAACCCAAACTTGTTGTCGCCTTACAGGAAGTTTAGCCAAGATAGCAGGCTGATCTGTTAGCCAGTCCATTATAATTTGACAGCTACAGGCCAGATTTGTGGCAAATCAGTAATGGTTCCATAGGATAGTTTCCATAGTCTCACCTAAAGGCCACTGCCACAATTTTGACCAGTGTCACCATAGCTCAGAGGGTACCTGCTGGACTTCCATGTTTTTTTTGTTTTTTTTTATACTCACATTTTTATTGAGATTTTGTACATTTAAACAAAGAGATATACATATTTGAATTATGTATTCCATTGCAGGACTTCCATGTTTGCAATATTGTGGATATTAATCCCTAGAGGATTTCCAATTATGAAAACAATGTGTACAGTTTTTTTTTTTTGGTGCCCCCTGTTGCCCTTATTCTAGCACCACTCTCAGGACAGACACCACATTTTTAGCCTACTATGGAGAAGACTCAACAAACAGATAGATTTAAGAATGTTATTTGTTCTAACATTTTGTAACATGGGTTGTAATCAACAATGCAGCCTTGGGGAATCATTAACAGGGCTTAGACTTTTCAGATGCAAATCTAAGCAGAAATGTATATATTTATTTTTTGCTAGATATAGTGTACATTAGTGCAGAATAATGATAGTTTTGTTTGTTTTAGGAAGTGAACTTTGTCAAAGATGTAGGAACCTTTTAAGATTATGTGTTAAAGTAAAAGCAACCCAGCTTTTGTTTGAGTTAACTTTCAGAGACACGTGTGTAAAACAAAAAAGCAGTACAACACATCGCTATTTTTGTCATTTCTGAACTAGAAGGTATATATATGAGAGACCTGATAGCCAGATCATTGTCTGTTGAAATATTGCTTTGACATAAATGGATGTCAGCTATGATAAACACTCAGTTGCTAACGTATTAGGTGCACCTAGATTGAGATATATCTGTCTTGCAGATCTTTTCTCAGTTGATTCATATTCTACTCACAGGCTGTGGTTTGGACACTTAGAATGAAGTGAACCAGTAATAAAATAAACATAGTTATTCAACTTTAGATTCCAGTTGATACATGAGTTGAGTCAGGCAATCCATAGTGATTTTGTTCAGTACTGTAGTGTTAGTATGAAGCTGCTCACAAGCTGTGTATTGTCAACTGAACACTGTGTGACAAGGACCACATCCTAATGTGTGTGGAAATACTAAAGAACACTGTAATAATGTGAAGACACGTGTTCAGTGCACATTTGGATCAACATTATAGCATCCACTTCCATCTTGTTAAATTACAGTCCATATACTTGCGATGTGGATTGTGGACAAAATTAGCTAAAGCACTTAGTGAGTTGCCAATGGAAAGGAAGCAGGCTGTATGATGGCATTTTTATTAATACTAAATGTTCTTATGATCATGTTTTAAGTATGGCATATTCACAACAATGTTTAATCCACTGTATTATGTAATGCAAAAAGGGACATGGTATTATCTATTGTACGTCATGGTGGTCAACTTAGATTATACTATGAGTAAACCTTGACACAGCTATTATAAACAAGTTTTATTCTGGGTGAGTTGTATTCCGTGTGAGTGATTTGACTGTCTAAGTAAGAGACTGCTGCTTTTCCTCCACAGATCCATGAACCGATGGACTCCCACTGTGGATCCAGCAAAATGCATCCTTTAGTGTTTGAAAGTTTTATACATCCACAGATCAATCCACACTTTTGAATCTGATTTCCAAAGAAACTCGTATGCAATAGAAACCAGAAATTAGGTATTTTCAGCTTCATTGCTCTATTGAGGTTTCCTGCTTGGACGATTAAACAATTTTTTAAATTAAAACCTCACTTACTCACTCGTTGTTTTCACAATGACAATAATATGACAATATATTTGAAGAATTGGATACTGCTGTGAGATACTATGCCAATAGTTTAATAACAAAGGTGTTGAATTCACAAAGAATAGGGTGCAGCCGTTGTCACTTCCAAATATACTCTCATGCCGTCAGATGCCGTTCTCAAACTGATCAGTCATTTCAACATAAAGATAAAGGACATATTTACAATATGAAAAGATAAAATCATAAAAAGAGCAGCCTTTAAAATAAAATGTGCTGATGCATTTGTGACCAGAAGTAACATCATCATCTGCAAATGATATGACAGTGCATACACGCCCATGAAGTTTTTCAGCTGAGTGCAATTTATCATTGGTTTGCATCTAACGGAGCACAGCTGTTTCCAGTGTTTGAGGCTTTTCTCCATGTTTCAGCATACAAATTGGTCAATAATGAAAACTGTAAAAAGATAAGGCTTCTTTAATTAGCAGTGGTGCACAATCACAAATCAACTTTCATGTATTTTGCTTCTTTTACTTCCCTAGTATTTCACTTCTATACCACAACATACTGAAATGTCAAATGTCAGAAAACAGTTATTAATGTGTTTCATGCAGGTCTGAATCATGTTAGATTAATGTCTGATTCCTTAAATAATGTTGTTCAGGTGTCACTGAATGTAGCCGGGACTTCACAGAAACATCAGTATGTATGTTTGTTCAGGTTTATTTGTGATAGTTGTTTGTGATAAAGCAGCCTTTGTGGATGAGGTCCAAATCTATGCATATAATCTAGTTTACCAGCAAATAACAAGGGGTTACCAAGACACTATTTGTTTGGCAGTGTAGTTTGGATTGGTTGGATGCATTTCATCCTTTGTGGGTGCTTACACATTTTCTTTATGCAGATTTAGTGGTGCAAAAACCACACAGTCCTTTTGTGAATTTGCCCCAAAGAGTGAATACTTGTGTTCTTATTAATTCCTACAATTCAGTGTCGGCAAAATTGTACATTTTTGCGTTGATGTTCACGTGTATAAATGGAACAGCAATAAAAATGAAACGTATATCCTTTAAAGGGAAACTTTGCAGATTTTCAACAAGCGTTACGTCATAACAATGTATGTAGTACATCAGTAGGTAGTTTGTAAAATGAACAGTTTTTGATATTCTTCCATTTTGCCTGCATACAGCATATATCACAACGTGGAATCAGACAAAACAGAGTCTGGAATAGGAAGTGACCAGAGTACTGATCAGTCGACATTACAGTTGCAACTAAACTAGGCTAAGCTGCTACGTTTCTCTCTGATTTTTCCAGAATAGCTAAATCCAACACTCACACAAAAAAACCCAACTAGTTTAATAATATAATATTGGACCAGAAATGTGGTGTTATTATGAGGCTGAATATTGCACTGTGTAATCAGACAAAACTGAGTATCAAGGAGAAAGCTACCATCATAGCTATGGTACAACCCAAATAGAGGCCCTGCAGCAATGACTGAGGCCTGCCTGGTGATGATGCAACAAACTTTATGGTACTTTGGTAAATCGGACTTTGTTTTCTGACAGAATATTATATACTTTATTATATACTATATTATAGACTTTGCCATCTCTGAAAATAGAGCCACAGTGACTGTATTACTTGTAACTTGCGGGCCGCTGCATTCAGCTTTGACCATAATCTGGCCGAGCTCATCATCATCCAAAACTAGGTAAAAGAAACAGTGTTTGCTTTGCACATGAAAACACCTCAGTAGAATGTCTGACTGGACAAGATGTCTGTAATCCATTGTTGTAGGATTCCCATTCCAAAGCACAAGGGGAAATCAGCTTTTTTTTTTCTTCAGTTTTCACTAGTCATATGGGACCAATTTCAAAAACAATTGTACATTTCTACTACTACTACATGACCTGGTTTTAAGGAATCATCACATTCACAGCTGTAAAATTCCCCTTTAACATATAATCAATGATTGAAGATAGGTTGTCACATAATCCACCTCTGCAAAGCTGGATCAGTGCATCATTGTAATAATGGTGCAATAGCACCATCCAGTGGCTTCAAGATAAAACTGTCACATTGTTAGTTGTTCAACTGACTTCATTTAGTGGTCAGTTGTTTCCATCATGAGAGCAATTTACATATCAAAATGATTAAATAAGGTATTTTTTTAATAATTTAAAAAACAATAACTAAATAATATTTACTTTTGAAAACCGATTTGTAGGAAGATTATATCACTACATCTTCAAGTATTAATCCAGTTTGCAACACCACTTGGACACAGACTTTCTGTGTCCAAGTTTCTGGATATATTACATCAGTTTCTTTGGTTAAGGATCTGCGAGCAATGAGCTGACAGGAAATGGGTGGATGAGGTGTTGTCCTTAAAGGCAGCTCCAAAATGAGTTCATGCATAGGGTAAGATTAAAAATGCATGGTGCTAACCACACCTTTCTTTTCAAAGTCTTTGGAGTCTCTCAGAGAAGTCTAATAGATCGTATGGATCTATTAGACTTCTCTGAGAGACTTAACCCTGTTAAGCCTTTCAGACTATTGACTACATGTTGACATATAGACAAGAATGTGTTTATGTGACATGTGTCTGGTTAGTAATATGATTTCTAAAGTGCCCACAAGCGTACAGTATATTTGAGCTGTAACTGGCAATGTTTAAGTGCTGCTTTCAATGTGTGTGGAGAGGTCACCCACTGAGGCTGAAGATCTGGGATACATTGTCCATAGGATGGACCACAACGCTAGAACTGAAAGCATATAGTAGCAAATAGTCATCTATTGCATTAGGACAGCAGAACATAAATCACTGTCAGATAGATGCTTGAGTTTGTGTCCCATAAATTTGATTTAGTGAGTATTAATGTGAGCCCTATGCAGGGTTGTGTACACTATTTACCACATTTTGGAGTTGTGGGTTTATTTAGTTTTTGAGGGTTTATTTCAGTTGCATATTGTATCAGGATGAATATTCCTCCCTCCTTCCATTCTCGGAAGAAAAATTTGTTTATTTGGAACATGAGGTGTGAGCCAAATGGAGATGAGAGCTGAGGATGAAAAGTTGTCTGTAGTAATGCCATTGGCTCTTTACGTGACACTTGGTGTTCTGTTGGTGATTTTGCTTTTTAAAACAAATGAGCTCTTTGTGCGTTCTTTTATTTTTTCTTTCATCACTGAACAGTTCAACTTTCAGTGTTAATGCAGAAAGTAGAATGTTCTTGGCATGTCAGTGAGTAAGGGTGTGTCACTTTATGTCCCAACAGAATCCAACAATAATGTTTGGGAATATAAAACCCACCAGAATAATGTTAATGTACTTGCAAATTATGGCCAGTCAGGAATGTGGAAATACTGAAGTGATGAATCCATGTTTCCCCACCACAAACCCCAACCTCTATAAAATATGAAAAGTCTAAATGCTCTTTCAAAGCCTTCTACACAGTAAGATTCTGCTGGATAAATATTAACTGTTTTAATACTTCTACTATTACTCTTTTTTATTATTAGCCTAAAAGTTTATTAAAATTTAAATTGTGCATCTAAAATACTGTAATTAACCCTTTAAATTATCTACCATGTGGTAGCTTTGTCTGACACAATCCTTTTAAAATTATTAATAAGTATTAGTATGTTTTCTGTATAATGGGTGTTACATTTCAGAATCAGCAATCTGCAGTTACAGAGAGCTTCATGAGCTCAGTATGAGCAGTAGGTCAATTAAGTTTTTTGTGTCCATATGGTTTAGTCACATTTAAAGGGGTTAAAATGTGAAAATAAACGTATGAATAACTTTTTTTGTGGACCCAGCATCAAATTTTTGTTTTTAATCCATTTTGACAGAATATATTAGAGGATTATGGCAAAAATGTCTAAGTGGTGTAACCATAAAAAATTTTTACCAAATATTTCAACTTGCTTAAAAACAGTAAATTCTCAATAAAACACCATATCAACTAGTTTGGCATGATCTTACATTATAACTTTTATATTAAATAAAGCTAAAGGAATACAATTGTTCTAAATATTACATTTCATCTGGAGAATCATGGAGATCAGGAAAAATATTGAATATTTATCATTCTTTTGTGGTTACACCATTTGACATTTTCAGGAGCATTCAGTATTACTTTTAGTAAAAAATGTTGTAAATGTCATTTCAAATGATATAAAACCAACAAAAATACTAAATGTACATTTTAACAAACCTGATGCTGCTTTTAAATCTATTTAAACATATTTTTTGAATTGCTCATCTTGCCGACCCTTATTTGTTACTGACCCATAGACAAACTTGGAGCCCAGCCCATGCTTAGCACTGTGGGTAATGTAGGCTGCAGTCTGGGGATCATGGGAAATGTAGTAAAGAACTGTGTGATTAGCTACAGTGACTGACTATATGAGATAATCCAGTCAAGAGGAGGATGCACAGTCCAATCCCTCTCACCACTAACACAGCAGCATCTTTATTCCTCTCAGGTCAGGGTTAGGGTTTTATGCTTTGTCTCTCCAACCCAGTTGCTTCCCATCTCTCAGCCTGCCTCTCTGTCAGAGCTCCAGCGAGCATGCAGGGCCTACGTCACTCCTTTCAGCAGATGGAGAGGAGGAGGAGGAAGGGGAGGGGGGAGGGTAAGACGAAGAGAGAAAGGGAGGAGGAGGAGGAGGGAGGGTGTATGTCTCTCCTGCATCAGCGACAACATCACAGCCACGCCAGCCTCCGTCACCGGAAAGCAAGGAAGAAGAAGAGAAATTGTCGCACAACAGAGATTTGAAATTGAAATAAAAACACCAGCAGCAGCTCTTCCTCCTCCAACCAGACGCTCATCCACAGATTAGGCCAAGACGGTTTTACCTGCCTGAGGCACAGGCTTTAATAAGCTCCCCCTTGGCAAGGAGGGAGCTCTCCCAGGCATGACCTGAGAGGAGAAGGTAGGCAGCTGACGGACGCTCTGCATCAACATGGGCAACCAGGAGGCTAAGCAAAAGAAAGCTGCAGCAGCATCAGGTAATGGAAGCTACCCTTCTCTGGACGAGGGATGGAGAGAGGGAGGAGGGGAAACGACAAAAAAGGGAGGCAAGAAACTCCACGGTAAGCATGGAGGCAAAGGAGCAGGCAACAGCGGAGGAGGAGGGGGCACTGGACCAGGCAAGAAGAAAAACAAATCTGAGTCCAAGTCCTCAGTATTCTCCATCCGGAAGAGAAAGAGCAACCTGAAAGGGAAAGGAGACGTGTGTTCATCAGTAACGGGCTCAAAGGAGGATGTGTTAGCATCTCAACGCGATGAAGTGGACAGCACAAAAACACCTGACCTGTCTGCAGATGAGCTCGGACAGTCGGATACTGAGGCTGCTTTCCCCGAGAAGAAAAAGAAAGAGCAGAAAAGGGATGGAGATGGAGTTAGAGGGGGAGGAGAGCAGAAGCAGGAGATGCAGCGGAAAGCATCGACAGCAGCAACCTCTCCTGCAGAGGATGGAGGGCAGAAGGGGGGGAGCTCGGGGTCGGACACAGATATTTACAGCTTTCACTCAGCGGCTGACCACGAGGATTTACTAGCAGACATCCAGCATGCTATTAGGCTGCAGCACCAACAGCAGCATGGGGGGCTTAACTCCATTATGGAGGCACCGGGAGGAGGAGGAGGAGGAGGAGGAAAGGATCTGAGCTGGGGAGGAGGAGAGGAGAGAAAACTGAGTAATGGAGTTGTTCAATTAAGTCCTCCAGAGGTGATTGACCTGACCCCAGAATTAGAGCTCGGGTCTGATGCGCTGTCATTCCTAGAGACAGGGACTCTGATTGGCTCTGTCATACACACGGACCAGCCCCCAGGACTACACCTCCCTTTCCACACAGAGGTGCACGAAAGGAGGGAGGAGAAGGAGGAGGAGGAGCATCCGGAGAGAGAAGGCTCTCTTTGTGCTGCCACAGGCACAAAAGACCAGCATGCTCGGGTGCAGCAGCCCCCTCGCACAGACATTACCATGGCTACTGCTGAGGGGGCAGCTGTCAGCCCAGTCGCCATGACAACCAGTGTTAACAGCTTCCCTGATATCCCACTTGACAGTGCAGGGAAACCCCCGGGGGAAGAGGAGGAAGCAGGGGATGAAAACCAGCAGGAGGAGAAGAGGGTGCAGAGTGTGGTTGAAGATTTGAGTCCTCCACCCGCAGACAGTAACAATAAAAGTCCCGAACCCACAGAGGGGCTGAGCTCAGGGACCGTGTTTACAGAAGGTGAGGGTCAGCTGGGCTCGGCTACCAGCGCAGAATCCCTCGAAGACTGCCTGAGTGCCGGATCCGAACCCAACCACTCTGCTGCTGCCAGCACCAGCACCAGTGCCTCCCCCTCCACCCAGCAGTGCAGGAGGAGCAGTGTGTGCTTCACCCCGCTGCCCCCCCAGGAGAGCCCCACATTGGCCAAACGTCTCCTCAGGTCCAACCACTCCTCCTCCTCCCCTTCCTCTAGCCCCGTGGTGAAACCTTACCCTCCCATCTTCCCTTCCTACATCAAGACCACCACCAGACAGCTGAGCTCGCCGGGACACTCCCCTGCCCTGTCCCCCTCTCATAGTCCTCTGTCCCCCCGTAGAGCCCACCATCACCTCCACAGGTACCTGTGGCGTTGTTGTTAAATATGACACTATGACAGCATGTAAGATACAGTGTGATTTTAACATAGAGTTTGATTTTTTACTATAATCAGGTCAGATAGATAGATAGGATTCCCTTTATCGGATTATCAAAGCATAATTCCAGGGTTAGGGTTAGGGTTGGGGTTGGGGTTGGGGTAGGGTTAGGGTTAGGGTTAATTCCAATTTATTACTTGTGTGCATTTTTTTCTTATTGGTAATCATAACTTTGTATTCATTTATATTAACTTTGTACTCACTAAGTCAATTGCTGAGATCTGACAATATAGAGGTGTTGCTAAAACAAAGTTGAACATGGCAACAAACAGCAGTCAATCAGTCAGGCACACTGTGAGCACATCAGTTCAACTTATTTGGAAGCTAAAACAAACTTGAACAAACTGTCAGTTGTAAACAAGCATCACAGTTTACAGACCTACCTTCTGCTTCAACTTTGCTGTAGTTGTGTGCACGCAGCTTTCCTGTGCAACATGGGGGATTATTACCAACATTCAGTTTTACTTAGGCTATACTTTGGCCAAATTGTTGGCTCTACAACCTGTTTCTGCTCACTGATCACTGCTTGTTTCTTCATCCATCAGACTTTGTTGTAGAAATGTCGCCGTGGTCACATACCTTAGTAACTACTTTGGTGGCTTACAATATAATCAGAATTAATATAAATGATGCTCAAAGCTATGAAAGTAATATCAAATTTGGAATGAACTGGAACTGACCCTTTGCTAAACGCCATCCAGCTTTAGTTAGTCTTGTTATACCAAGCATTTTAATTTAGGCAGAGCTCTGGTAGTGTAGTGGTTACAGCACATGCCACATAATCACTCTGTCCCTGGTTCGACTCCAGCAAGGGACCTTTACTGTGTGCTGCCTCTCTCTCTCTGATTACTGTTAGTCAATATGCCATCTACTCTCGAGTTAATACATACACATAAAAGCAATGTCAGATTTACCATGAAAATGTGTGGTAGCTCTTAAAACAGTGATTCCTTGGTTTCCTTTTAGATCACTGTAGCTTAAAGGATCAGTGTGCAAGATTTAGTAGCATCTAGCAGTGAGGTTGTAAATTGCAACCAAGTGAATACAACTAACCTCACCTCTCCTCCCCCTCCAAGCATGTAGGAGACCCTATAGTGGCCATGAAACCCCCTCTCTAGAGCCAGTGTACAAAACCATCCTTAATAGACACTCAGTAGTTTATTCTATAGTAAGCAGTAAGTCCATCATCATTTTGTATCATCGGTGAAAGGTGTTGGGTCAAAGGAAGTAGTGCAGCTAGTATTTTTTTTTTTTTTTTTTTTTTTTGGAGAACACTGTGCAGTACATTCATAACTGGGGCAGAGAGGAGAATGCCTTAGGCTAAAGTCTGACCTTAACCACAGAGGATTCAAATAACCCTCAGCACCATGCTTTAAATGATGTTCAAAGGACCATTCCAGTTGTTTTTATGTGATTTGTCCCATTTACTATAAATCATGCACAGCTGCACTGCTGGCCTTTTCCCCAAGCATGGAATAATGTTCCATGTTTCTATAATGCTGCCCTTTTCCTCCACTATCCAAACAGCCATTTATTTCTATGCATTCCACATAGCATGGAGTCAACATGCAAAGACAAAACATCCATTTATTCATTGCAGTGAACATGATGTTGTTGTTGTTGTTGTTAAAGTTACATTTTTATATGATGGGCTACTTTAGTGCAGACTTTTCAAATCAATCTCAAATCAACTTCAGTTGCTTTAATAAGCAAAACGATGCATCTAATTAAGATTGAGGCTGATTTTGACTAAAAGGAAGACACAATATCTAATATAATTAGTTACATTCAAAGTTAACCACAACTGTAAATGTTGACAGGACGACGGCTGAGGGTCATCATGTACGCAGACAGCGCTCCCGAAGCCTCGCTGGGACTCTGAGTCGTTCCGCTGACTGGACGGAGGAGCTGGACAGGAGGCTGAGGAGCAGGGAGGAGGATGCAGGCTCTGGGGAATATCTGATGGGCTACAGAGGAGGAGGCAGCCAACCCACCTGTGCTACCAGAAGATCCTCTTGTGGACAGATTTCTACCTGTGGCTTTCCGGATGTCTTCACAGGTGAGTGCTTGTTTAGTGCTTGTCTATTGGTGTGGTGTCATACTGTATGGCTGTACAATACCTCCTCCTGCAGCTCAGGAGGTGGAGCAGGTCGTCCAGTAATCGCAACATTGGTGGCTCCTCTAGTCTTGAATTTGGGCAACATACTGGGTTAGGGTTAGGGTTAGGGTTACACTGTATGGGTTAGGGTAGGGGTTACACTGTATGGGTTAGGGTAGGGGTGTCAAACATGCGGCGCGTGGGCCAGAACCGGCCCGCCGAGGGATCCAGTCAGCCCACTTTCCTTCCTGTCTTCCTTCCTTTCTTCCTTCCTTCTTCCCTTTCTTCCTTCCTTCCATCTGTCCTTCCTCCCTTTATTTCTTTTTTCCTTATTTCCTTCCTTCGTTCCTGTCATCTTTCCTTCCTGTCTTCTTTTCCATCCTTCCTTCTTGCCGGCCTTCCTTCCTCCTTCCCTTTCTTCCTTCCTTCCTTCTGTCTTTCCTCCCTTTCTTTCTTTCTTTCTTTCTTTCTTTCTTTCTTTCTTTCTTTCTTTCTTTCTTCCTTCCTCCCTCCCTTTCTTCGTTCCTTCCATCTTTCCTTCCTGTCTTCTTTTCCTTCCTTCCTCCCTCCCTCCCTTCCTTCCTTCCTGTCTTCTCTTCCTTCCTTCCTTCCTTCCATGTGTCCTTCCTTCCTTCCTTCTTTCCTTCCTTCTGTCCTTCCTTCCTTTCTTTCTTTTTTCCTTATTTCCTTCCTTCGTTCTTTCCATCTTTCCTTCCTGTCTTCTTCCTTTCTTATATAAAGTCTACGGTCCTTCCTCCCTTCCTTCTGTCCTTCCTCCCTTTCTTTCTTCCATCTTTTTAATGGTCGAGCCTACATGAGATCAAATGGGGCTGTATGTGGCCCTTGAATGAAAATTTGTTTGACACCGCTGGGTTAGGGTTACACTGTATGGTAGCTCCTGTCATCAGTGTATGAATGTGTGTGAATGGATGAATGAGACATGTAGTGTAAAAGCTCTTTGAGTGGTCAAAAAGAATAGAAAAGAGCCCCATAAGTACAGTCCATTTACACATTACAACATAGGTCTGATTTCTGCACCTGCACGGAGATCAGCTAAAGATCAGCCTATAGAGGATAACACTGGTTATCCAAAGTACTAGTAGTCTTTTGCAGATGAATTTATCATGAAATGCAGGAAAGTTTTCACCCTAGTAGTTTTAGATCACAGTTAGGTCACTAACAGGTCAGTGAAAACAATCAAAACTGTCAATAAAATAGAGTTCAACCTTTCTACTCACATTAAAAGCATTCTGCTGATGCTATGAAATATTTATCAAGCTTTGGCACACTGTGAGCATATTAGCAGTTTGCCATCAATACATGCTTCAAGGTATTTATAGCTGCAGACAAGCTTGAACGTTTGACCATTTTACTCCATAGTATCTGTGTATTCTGGTAAACAGTGCAGGCATTTGTACATGTAAAGAGTTGTGTTGTTGTGTAGCTGAAATGTTACATCTCCTCTGTAAACCAGTAAATGAAAGAGCACAGTGATGGTCTCCCATGGTTACCTGGATGTAACTCCAGTTCTAGAGTACAAACTGAAACATGATGAGAATTACACACAATTACCAAATGAAGTTGAATCTCCACTACATTTTAAAGAATTATATTGTACTTTTGAACATTACATACAACAGCAGCTATCATTTATTACTTTTTATGTTAAGATTTAACATATTTAATCAGAAAACGTTATAAAATAATGAGTGGTTAAAGATGAAAGATAAACAAATAGAATTACAATAATAATACAATGTATATTTCTAATGCACTCATTTTGATATTTCAAAATATTGCTCATCTTAAAACAGATTCTCTGTGTTTTCAGTAATGTCATTAATATTAAAGAGTATGTCTAGACCTGCTCCATGTGAAAAGCACGTTGAGATGACTTTTGTTGTGATTTGGTGCTATATAAATAAAGATTGATTGATTGAGATTGATTCATTATTCCTTTATTTCCTATATTTATTTATTTATAGATTGATTTTTTTTTTAAAGATTGTAACTCATTTCTCATCCTGATATAATCACTGGTTCTCAACCTTTCGGGTGTGTGACTTCTAGTATATAATCAGTAATGTGTCTCGTTAGTCTTCTTTACTCTGATGATTTATCTTGTGGCCCTTTGCAGGGGGCCTCCAGCCTCAGAACCACAACTAAACTAGTTTAAAGTAGTTCAGATCTGTTTCAATAGTAAAACATGCTTACACATGGATGCATCAGTCACATATCATCATGTATCAGTTACAGGGGACTTTAGAGGCCCTACATCATTTGGAGGGCTTAAACAGGTGTTTAGTTTTATTGATGTATGACAGTGTGTGAAAGAGAAAAGTCATAATTTTAACATTTTTCATTCATTCAAGCTTTATTTAAACTCGAGAATAATGTTAAAACTCATTTACAGTGTTGTTGAGTAATTACAATAATGACTCAATATTATAATGACTTATAATAATAATTATAATATTAATAAATCAATTTAACAACAATTTAGAAAAAAATTAAATAGAATAGTAATAACAATAATTACAATATAATAACATAATAATAATTTAAAAACAATTACATCATTGTAAAAAACAAAACACAAACAGTGTCCTAAACAGACTCATGGACAGTAGAGTATCTAGTTTCAGCCAAAGCCAGATCTGCCAAGTTCAGTCTGAACTCTCTGCACTCTGAGTTTAAGCCAGTCATTGGATCTTGTATGATGGGATCTGTTAAATAAACAGACAATGACTGTCACAGTTACTGAATATGATTGACCTGTTTACAACAAATACATGGAGTGAAGAAGATAAAGGGAGGAAAGGGGTGAGGGTTAGTGGAAGGGTGAAGGTGAAGGTGAAGGTGTGGATGAGGTTCATGGTAGGGCAAGAAGGGTACAGGGACAGGTGAGGTGGGGGAGGGGTTTGGGAAAAGAGGGAGCTGTCGCTATTGTTGTTATTTTTGCAAAAGTTCTTCTTCTTCTTCATTTTGAGCTCCTGCAGAGAAACAGCATGTCTTGAATTCACTTCCAAAGCTCTGAAGTCTTCTGAGATCAGCTGTTAGAATGAAAAAGATGAGCTGATCCAAATCTTGTCTTTAGCCTGCAGCGTCTCCTCCAGCTCTTTCTCCTCTCCCAACTGTCACACAGTGTAGAGAGATCCTTACTGCACTTTCTGAAAGCTCTCTACTCTCTGTGAGAGCTCTTTCTAGTATCTCTCCTCTCTTTGAGCCAGCCAGTGAAGTTTTTCCTCTAGAGTATTACAGTTCAGTTGATGATTGTGTCTCACTCAGCAGAGCTAAGGCGTTAATGTGAGCAGTAGTGTGACCTCTTCTTTTTTTCCCCTCTTAGTCTTTGTCACTAAGGAGCACTTCAAGCTAATGGCCTTTTTTTCCTGCCAGCTCTCTTCCACACTCTACAACCAGCTGGACTCTTTGCATTCATCAGCAGAGGCTCTCTTCCTCTCTGTGTCTAATCTTCTTCTTTGTCCTTCTGGAGGTCGCTCTTTAACTTCCTGTTTTCTTCTTCAGTGATAGAGAACTTCCTCTGCAGGTGCTCTCAGCCTCCAGCCGTTTCCTCATATCCTCCATCACTCTGTTATTAAGTAAAGTAAAGAAAAGAAAAGTAAAGTAGTAGTTTTATTGTCATTATATTGAGGGTCAGACAACAATATAAGGAAATTTAGATAGCACTTCCTGAGGCAGAAACACATTTAAGACAATTAAAAACTATTAAAGACATAAATAAAACATTGATTATCTATAAGGGCAATGAAGTGCAATATGCAAACAGCAGCAATGCTTGTAACAGTAGGCCATATGTAAACAACTGGAACTGTTTAAGGCACACTTTCATATTATTACACAAAAAGAGTTTTAATTTGTAATCCTCCAGTGTGTGTGTGTGGGGGGGGGGGGGGTGAGTGGGATGAGAGGATCAGGTCATGTTCATTAGTTTAACAGCTTGGGGGAAGAAGCTGTTTTTCAGTCTTGTAGTGTGTGACTGAATTGTCCTGTATCATCAGCCAGAGGGAAGGAGTTGGAAGTGGTGGTAGTCAGGATGTGTTGGGTCACTGATGATGTTTAAGGTCCTGCTCTGACATTGAGCTTGGTAAATGTTCCTGATTACAGGAAGCTGGGTCTCAGTGATGTATTGTGTCATATTGATGTTTTTGCAGAGCCCTCTGGTTCTTCTTGGTGCAGCTGGTAAAAACAAAAATACATTAAGACATTTTCACTGATAGCTTAATTTTCATCTGTTAATACAAAGAGGAAATATATATCACTATTCCAGTATATTTTTATACTGGAACCCTTTAATAAAGCTTTATTGTTATTATTATTGTTCATCTGAGGTATTTATCCAGTCAGACATTCACAGGTATCCATGATTACATCTGACTGACTGTGAGAGATGAGCTCATGTAAATTTGTGTGAAATGTCATCTCATCATTGATCTTATTACAAACTGCATCTGTGCTGATAAAAAGTGTATTTCTCTAAGATTTACACACAATATGAAGTCACTTTAAATTTTGTAACATAGGCAGGCCAGTCTACCATTAACAAGCTACATTAGATAGACAGTTATGGGGCACTGCAGTTATTACTGAAATATGCAACAATAGTTTTTTTAATCTGCTCTTTCATTATCTACTTTGTCCTACTTAACAATACTTTATGGTCTGTTGCTTCAGGATTCAGACTGATTGTGCTAAAGCGTGCATGTGTAGGCTGAAGTTGATGGAGGATATGGTGAGAGCTGTTTAGATCCACAGCTGAGCTGAGCTTATCCCTCCAACATGGAGCCACATGTCATAGCATCTGACTGTTGATGACTGGTGCATGTTTTACTGCATTAGCAACAAAACACATACTACCAGATGTTAATTCATACATCACAGCATGAGAGACGTGATGCCCCGGGAATCTGATTGGCCACCCCAGCTGCCCCCCACACCACTGTTGGAATGTACTTGGTTGATATTCATTTTCTACAAGTAGAGTTTTCTTATCAAAAATGAACATTTTATGGTGATTTGATATTTGCCAGATTACTTAACTGAGGCATGAGGCATTATCTCCACTTCATCCAGTCTGGCCTCCCATCAAAACATTTCTAGACCCGCCCCTGTCCCTCTGTTGTGATTTCAGAGCAGCATGTGCTCCACACTGGGGTTCATTCAAGCACCATGTCAGAGTGAACGAGCTCATCGAAACTAGGAAGGTATCAATACTAATGAATTACTATTTAGAGTCTTTCTTTTTTTACACCTTTTTTAACTTTTTTACATGTTCTTTATATGTACCACCCTTCCTGAGGCTGCGCCCCAGTCTGACCCTACCCCCATCAAAAATGTTCTTGATCTGCCCCTGCACATCATATAGCATATGTTCTCATTTTTGGAAAAAAGTTTCTTCTGCAAAATTACTTGTTTCAAATCAACCATTTCATATGTTTAAGTCATATGTTTTTAAGATTTGAAGTGTTGAATTGTGAGTGTTCAAACAACAACATTCAAGAGTCAAGATTAATTTATCATCATTTTACAACACAAGGTTGTATAAAAAATGTATTATGCAGTCCTGTTATGCTACTCACAAAAAAAGAAATTATATAAATTGATTAATAAGTAATCATTCCTATTAAAAATAAAAGTGTTTTTATATTGGAGTACAGAGGATGAACTGAGGACTCACAGCCTGAGGAAAGAGGCTTATCAGTAGTCTGGTGGTATGACAGCAGACACTTCTGTATCTCATGCCAGATAGCAGCAGGGTGAACAGGCTGTGGCTAGGGGGGTGAGGGGCGGATGAGCATTGTCTTTTAGTAGACTATCCTTTAGGCTCTGTGCTGCCACCTCACCAATATCACTGATGCTCAGTAGACAGACTCATGAGGTTCTGGATGGTCTCCTTGACTTGGGCTGTGTACATACTCATCATGCCAATTTGTGATGTTTCCAGTCAGGATGCTTTGCATTGCTCCTCTGTAAAAGTTAACAAGAACTTCAGATGGGAATTTTACCTTCTTAAGTTATTTGTGAGCTTTCTTTAGTAGGGTGGAGATATGTGATGTCTATGAAAGTAATGCTGATTTCCAGGAACCATGAACTGTTCCCTTGCTCTTCAGCTCCCTGATGTAAAAAGGGGTGTGTATTGTTGCCTCCTTTTAATCTAAAATCAACAACTAGCACCCTGTAGCCAAGTACTGTAGTTACAGCACATCCCACATACTCGCAATGTTCCTGGTTAGAGTCTGGCAAAGGACCTTTGTTACATGTCATACTTAGCTCTCCCTCTTTCTCTCTCCCCTTGTTTCCTGTTGGCCTCTATGCCACTGACAGTCTAATAGTAAAGGGAAATAATGCCCAAAAATAATGTAAAAAAACTATCAGTTGTTTTGTTGACATTGAGCAGTAAGTTGTCCTCTGTGTACCATTCTACAAGATCGTTGATTTCCTCCTGATTGAACTGTCTGATCATCTGCAAACTTTACAAAGGAGATTCACCCATATCGGTGGATGCAGTCACAGGTGTACAGTGTGAACAGGAGGGGGCTGTGCACACTACCCTGAGGCTCAGGTGTTGAAAACTAGTGTGGAGGAGGTGTGACCATCAAACCAAACTGTCTGGAGTCTGTTTGTGAGGAAGTCTGATATCAGGACAGTAACAGTGTTTGCAGGAAAGGGTGGACTTGTAAGGTATTTATTAGAAGATATGCTGGTCTGTACAACTCTTTCTCTCAGGTACCACACTATACTCATAACCATGACCAGCTAGGTGTCTGCATGTTGTCCAGTAGGTGGCAGCATAATGTTTTTTTAGCAAGTGCAATTTTAAGGTACTTTTGTGCTATTTAATACTTGTGCTTCACCACATTCACAATGTGACCCATGTTAATAGTGAAACTTGTACACCTAAAAGGTGCTGCAGGAACAGAGTCAGCAAGATGACAACAATAGGAAGTTCAGTTGCAGTGGCTCAAGCTGATGCTGATGCTGATGTTGATGTTGATGCTGATACTGATGTTGATGCTGATGTTGATACTGATGTTGATGTTGATGTTGATGCTGATGCTGATGCTGATGCTGATGCTGATGCTGATGCTGATGCTGATGCTGATGCTGATGCTGATGCTGATGTTGTGGTGGACGAGGTTTGAGCTGCAGTGGTTGCAGAGCGTAGACACATAAAGCTGCCGTCTCGGTCGGTGTCACAGATGGTCAATGTGATTCCAACACATCACTGAGAAAACTTGCGGGTTCTTAAGTTACTTCAAACTATCCATCACTGTGAGCCATTCTAAATGCCCTCAGCCTCTGTAATGTTGCCAAAGTATTAGAGACAACAGCAGGTCACTGTAAGCCTTTGTTTGTACAACTCATGCTTGCTATGGTTTCTCACACGTGACACAAAGTCTTTAACATGTCAGAAACAACAGAAGTTAACAATACAACTTTGTTCTCCAGCTTTTGATACAGTAGACAGTACACCTAACTAAATGCTGCTCCATTTCTATTTGAAACAAATTTCACATACCTTTGTTAAATAAAAAACTACGTGTCCCGTTGAAATAAATCTAAGTATTAATGGAAAATAGAAGGTTTCTTATTCATTTGATAAAAAATTTCAGGTTTTGTGAAACGAAACAAACTGTAAACCACAAACTGTGACCTTAAAATTAAATTGACTTCTGCTGTTTAAACAAAACTGTTTTTAAAGCATATGGAATTATTTCTCATTCTCATTCTTCCATCTCTACTAAAGACAGTTATCTCAGCTGTCAGTAGTAGCTAATTAGTCTGGTCTCTTCGCCGCTAGGCCGAACCCTCCTGGAGAAGTTGTTCCTGCAGCAGCAGCAGGAAGAGCCGGAGGAAGCTGAGAGGCTCTGCTCCAGGATCTTAGCCATGGGTCTCCTGCTGCCTTTCACCGACTGCTTCAGAGAGCAGCTTGGAGGCAGCACTGCCCACATCACCCCAACCCCATCAGCCAAGTTTGAAGTATGTATCTCTGTGTATCTCTGTGTACACTCACACACAAGCAGCATACAGTTATTGAGAATATGCGTTGAACAAAAATCTATTTGCAGAGCCTTCTTATCACAGGATCATCAATCAGTTTCCATCTTTTCTTCGGCTTTTTGCTGCGACCACAAGCACATAAAGTATATGGATTCCCTCCCACATCCATGCATTAGTAAGCCATCGTGGCCGCACAAAAGCAACTAGGTGTGGGCACAACATGAGCTACTTTCTAGCACATTCTTAAAAACTGGATGCAAAATCAGAAACTAGGATAAAATTGTATTTTCCATATTAATGGTAATATAACAAAATAAAAATGCTATGTATACCTTTGACTATAACCCTGCTTACAGTTAGTTTTAGTTTCCTTTATGGATATGTGCTAATGTTTGGAAAATAATGTTTACTATAAACAACAAAGAACACAGAGCTTTACTATCTTACTTTTGACAGATGTTAAATTTTAGGATTTTTTTAAGACAATAATTCACTGGAAATAAACTAAATGAATTTAATAATGAATTGAAACCTGAAAAACATAGCTGGCACAATCCTTTCAGTCCTCAGTAGTGTCTACAGGTATAAAGCATAAAGGCCCAACAACCTTCACCAGTAAGACAGTGAGGCAGTCTGAGAGATGAAACCCAGAACAAGCACAAAAACCTTGCTGCTGATTGTTAAGCTTATTGCTGTGAGTCAACTGTAATGACTGAAAGCAACTCAGATGAGTGTAACAACATTTCCATTAACTCACATCCTCTCTGATCTGGAAAGTTGTGGCTGTATAACAGAGAAGTCCAAAAATATGATTAGAAGTACACTCTTGGTCTGAAGATGAACATACTGTATCTCAATGAAGTAGCAGTACAACCAGTGTGAAGAAACAAACCTTTTTTTAACAGAGTTTTGTTTCCCCAGCATGACCAGCTGTATACTTGGGCTGCTGTTAACCAACCGCCCCACTCCCTGGATCCTCTAGAAGGGAAACTACCGGGGCAGCTCAAGGAGTCCTGGCCTCCAGCCAAGCCAGGCGGAGACAACAAGACTGGACTCAGATCCACAGAGGCTGGTAAGAACAGCACTTACACACACACCCTGTACATATTGTGTATGGCATGCAGGTTAGCTGACAGAGCCTGAACTCATATGCTTAACCTGATGATTCAGCATTAACAATATACAAGTGTCCCAATAAGCCATGGCGGTATGACAGTGAGTCAGCATGCTCGATACTGAAGCAGCTAAATCTAATTCGGCCATCACTCATTTGACCTGTGCTTTTACTACTGCAACATGTCAGAATGGCTTCTGCGAAAAAGGCTTATAGTTAGTTCTTATATTACTTCTCCTTTTTCTCAACCCTTCTTTAAAATTAAAATAAAAACTGTTTCTACAGATAGCATTAGCCTGTATGCAGTTTTTCTGTCTCATAGTATTCAGTATTCAGACTGTACTGTACTGTGTGACAGTGGTGGATGGGTGTTGTCACAATGCGACTTGCCTCTAATAATTCAAATTGAAGTGTAGATAATAGTTTACTGTAACATTTACTATAACAGACTTACTGTATATGTCTATAATATAGTACATGGCTACTTCAATGTGATAACTCCAGGAAGTAAATTACATCCAGCTGTTGTTTCAGATCCAGATTCAGAAACCTCATTGTCTGTCGTGACACAAAATTGTCTTAGACCTTCAAACACATACAACACATCCTCAAAAAACAGAATAAGAATATAGAGCATAAACAACTTAGGCAGAGTATAATACATGCTATAGGTGATGTAAAAGTACACTGTTGTTTCTGTTTGTTTAAAATGCTTATGGCAGTGGCAATGAAGGAGTTCCGATGTGTGTTTTCATTGGCCAAGGGGATTTTATAGCAGCTGCCTGATGGTAGGAACTGGAAGGACTTGAGTATAGAGTACTGATTATTGAGTATGGATTGTTATTTTACTTGCTTGGTTAATTTATTCTTGACAGTGATGAAGTTGAACCAGAATGTGATATTGAAAGGGAGTACAGATTCAGTGAGGGATTCAATCAGTACACAGCTGTTAAAATGTCCTTCCTTACAAGTTGAAAGAAAGTAGTAGAATGTAGTTCCATCATCTAACTCTCCTGAAAACCACAAATACAAGTTGTTTTAGTTAGTGAGAGAGATGTTGATAGGTGTCACATCATGATTCCAGCCCTGTACTTCAAGTGGGAAAAGGATGGATTACAGGTATCGTTTGACGGGAGACGTTTCGATACTACTTGGTATTGATTTATATACAAAGCCTTTTGTGTCATCGGCGGGAACTGTGTGAAATTGCTTAATGTAACCTCACTTTACTACTGTATGTATGACATATAAAGCACCTCTACCTTTATATTTGGTTCTGCTGCATTGATTTTGATCCTTTCATGAGTCAGACGATGTTATAGTTACGCAATGCTAAATCAGTACAGTACTCTTTCAACACCAAGGCATGAGATTGATATTAATCTTGTTTGATACAGTCTTTGAAACAGACTGACATCTTCAGATGATCTTATCACGACATATGGTGTCACTTTTATCTTCAAAAGATATCTTGACATGCTTGATGAGGCATAAACCATTCTATCATCCAAGAACAGCTACACTGACGATAGCTTTTAATGTCAAATTCAGTGTTGTCTCCATTCAGTTTTATGAAAGCATTTATTTGTCTTTCTTTCTCCTGTCTTCTCTTCTGCATGTGGTATCTCCATCTTCACACTTTGGCAGTTTTAGAGGATAATCAAGGTGAGTAATCATTTCTGTACATTGTGGGCTCATGTTTTGTGCTGACTCAAAGCTGCCAAATATGCAAACACAAGCAGGGTGATGTTAGGCACAGTGTTATGCTGTGAGGGTCAGGTAGGCAATGGCAGACTTGTAACGCACACACCACTGAGTATTTTATATGTGTGGTCAAAAGAATCCTTCAAAATCAAGACCATAAAATACACATCATCACACAAACTTCATAACAGTCCCCATCACCACATTCTCCCAAAAGAGTTGAACCTTGTTTGTGATGTCTGTAGTTTCATCTACCTCCACTGCAGGAAAACTGTACCACACTCTTTCATGTGTTCCTTCAGAACATCTGCAATCACTTAAATTAAGTCATTCTGGATTCTGTTTGATGTGGTGGGAAAACACTGCAGATGATGCCAAGTGGGATGTAAAATTAGCATCCTTGTTGGTTATCAGGACAACAGTTCAGTGAAATGTCTCCGGTTGCTGTTTACTAAGAAAGAATACAGCATCTGTGAGACTTTTTTGTACCTTCTGATTATGAATTCAAACACTCTGTTCAAATCATTCTGTTGTGTCCAAATGTTTTCAGAGCAATTTGGAGGACTCTGAATGTGACCTATTGACTTTTTGTGCTCGGCTATTGCACAAGACATGTTGTTCAAGTTGCAATATCCTGCATTAGTCCAGATCTTATGGTGGTGTGCTGGGAAACAGCAAACTTAAGAAACAGAACAACCCATTCAATGTATTACATCCACAAAGACAATCCTTCCTTTTGTATCATTCAGTCTGAAAAGTACAAACATTTTTCTGTCCCTTTCTTTGTTGAAGATCCCATAAATCAGGTGTTGGTCTCCTGTCACCTAAAAATGAACACTTTTCATTGTTTTAACTGTGATAGTGGTGTCATCATGTCAGTTAGCCGGCTTGAACTTGGACTCCGGATGTAGAAATGCAACACTGGCACAATACAGTAAAGTTTAATGGTAGTGAAGTGATCTGACTTCACATTCAATGTCTTTATTGTCATTGCACAATGTACAATGAAATGAAGTGTCTCCAGTGGTACATACAGTAAAAATAACTACATAGAGTAACAAGTCGTAAATATTACACTATATAGGAACGGACTAATACACGGTCTTACAATAATGTGACATGCAAAGGCAGAGTATGGCTGTGCCTGTCGATGGTTAATGCTAGCATACAACATAAGGATGAATGGCTTGTGCAGCTTCTACTTGGCCTGTCACTGGTGAAGATCTGTCAAAACATATAAACTATAAAACCTTATTTATACATGTTGAGTTCTTCTTCTTCTTTTACTTTGAAGCAAAAATTAAATTGCAGGTGAAACATTTCATTGTGTTCTGAAAGTATAAAGTGTGCATTAAAACTAAATACTAAGTGATTGGATTTCCAGATATTGAATAGTATTGTTTAGTAATAGTATATATTTTTAACCAGTGTATTCCATTTAACTGCCAATCACATGTTTTCTACAAGAATTAATATGTGGACGTCTATGATATTTTATTATGGTGTGACAGTGCTGTGATTGGTACAAACTGAGTGCCTGAGATCAACACACCAGTTCCTCTATTCTACAATATATAGCACAAACTTAATGTCACATTGTTATGATATATTCCAAAACCTGTGACTCAGTCATTACAACATGCAATAAGGTTGCTAGGTTACAGGTATAAAGATACAAGGGATGTGCTGGGGGTGTTAAGTTGGGGGATTTTGGTCAGTGCCTGTCAGTTATACACAGTGTGATTGTAGCACCAGCTGTGTTTTAATCTCAGTTTGATGAAACTATGTAATGTGACGTATGAGTCCTCTGAGATGTGTTTGTGTTGTACTGTTTGTGCTAACTGCTAACCTAACCTGACAATATCTCTGTCTGTCCAGAACTACATGAAGCCATCACAGATATGAAGCAACAACAGAAGGACAGCCAAGATTGTCAGGTCAGTCACTTTGATGTTATTCTACTTCACTCAAAGAGCCTGAGACTGCAAATGATTTAGAGCACACTGTCTGTAAAACACAGAGTCATATACAGCAGACATGACAGCTCATAATCCTATACAGTACAGTGTAAGACAATGTATATGTTCCAGTGGACTCCAGAGAGTAGGAAAAAAAATATGAACACACTATATATCCCATCAGTTATGAATGGCTTGAGAGCCCACAGCTTTCAATTCAGCAATTGTGCTTCCTCTACTTTATTTAGAAATAGACATGAATGCTTTCACTGGTGTCTGGTTGCTCCATTATCTGAGACAATAAACTCTACTGATGTTATATTCAATTAAATGGTTTAAAGCTGTACAAGCAACAACCTGAAAAATATATTTTCAAAATAAAATGGCTTTTTCTTGTAACATTACAAGTTGAGAAGTGATCTTGTGACCGGAGGGTTGCTGGTTCAATCCCCTGGACCGGCAGAATGAATCTGGGTGAGGAAAAGTGATGAAACAGCACTTATCCCTCCCTCATTACCATCACTGAGATGCCCTTTAGCAAGACCGTTAACCCCAGCTGCTCAGTGGCTGACAGATCAGACTGTGGTTGAACTGGGCAGCTTCCAGGTGTGAATGTGATCAAGGTGTTCCTGGAAAAGAGATCATTGTTCTCAGTGAAGTTTCCCTGAATAAATATTTATTTTATAATATTATAACATTTCGTTCTGAGAAATTACAACTTAATTCTTTCTATTCTCTATTACTGTTTTGTTGTTTTTCCCCCTTTTCTTAGTTGTTTCCTTATTGTCTCCTGGTTTCCTGTTGGCTGTGCCAACAACAATCTGAAAAATATATTTCAAAATAAAATAACTTTTTCTTGTAAAAAGATAAATGGTTACATTTTGTCCTGAGAAATTACAACTTAATTATTTACTATTTTCTATTTCTATGTTTTCCCCTTTTCTTTGTTTTTTCATTTGTTTGTTTTTGTGGGGGGGGGGTTTCCCTGGTTTATAGCTGTGCAAACAGCAAAACATTTTGTCAGAAGAAATTACAACTTAATTCTATTTTCTGTGTTTTTCTGTTACTGTTTTTTATTCTTTCCCCTTAAAATTCACAAAATCTCAGTTATTGAGTCAGTTAAACATTTATCCTCCATGTCTCTATAGGCTGTGTAATTTCAGCAGATTTGTCATTTATTACAAGACAAAGAAAGCCTCTCTGATTTTTCTCTTCCCTTATTTTTAGGATGAATGTGTCCTGAAAACAACAAAACTGAAGGAAAAACACGTCAATGTCATCCAACAACTGGAGCAAACCATTGAAGACCTCAGGACTAAGATTGCTGAGCTGGAGCGACAGCCCCCTCTGCTGGACAGGGACAGTATGACCACCACCACCACAGACAGGGAGTGTGGAGGAGAAGAGGGGCTGCTGATTGTGTGTGATGCTCACCTGCAGACTGAAGCAGGTCTGCCCGGTTGCCTGGAGGCCAAGTCAGTGCAGACTTCGCCCATGGACGACAGCTTTAAGTTCAAAGTGCCTTGTACTGAGCCGGGTGGAGTCAACGGCTTCCTGCAGCCTCCACCCGTCCAGGACGGCTTCCAGTGTTCATGTCAGCAACAGCCTCCACCTCCACCTCCACCACCACCACCACCACCACCTCCGCTTCCAGGAGGAGCAGCACCTCCTCATGCTTTATCGGGACAGACAATGGCAACACCTCCTCCGCCACCTCCTCCTCCACCCTTACCAGGAGGGTCAATGCCACCTCCTCCACCACCTCCTCCTCTTCCTGGTGGCCTCGCTCCACCCCCACCACCTCCTCCTCCTCCCCTCCCCGGTGGCCTCGCTCCACCACCACCGCCTCCTCCTCCTCTCCCAGGTGGCCTCGCTCCACCCCCTCCTCCACCTCCTCCTCCTCCTCTCCCTGGTGGCCTTGCTCCTCCTCCTCCTCCCCCTCCTCCTCCAGTACCAGGAATGGGAGGCCCACCGCCACCTCCACCACCTCCAGGCTGTGGGCCTCCACCTCCTCCTCCTCCACCAGGGGCGTTCTGCATTCCTCCAGCTCTTCCAGGAGCTCTGGGCTCATTGCCTCCTCCTCTGCCGTTTGGGTTGTACGCTCTGGGTTTGACCCAGGAGAAGCCGCCTAGAAAGGCCGTGGTGGAGCCACCCAGACCCATGAAACCTCTCTACTGGACCAGGATCCAGCTGCACGCTAAAAAGTAAAGATGATATCCCGTGTAGCAATGATCACTTCAAGATGATGCTGCAGATTAGTCAAATTTAGTTGCATCTTGAATCCAAATAGAAACCATTCTGTACAGTGATCATATGCATATGTCATGCAGCAGTGATCTGACTTCCTGTTCTGGGAAAAACAGCTGTAAATTATAACATTGGCACATGTCACTAGAGCTGGGATACGAATACCAATCCAAGTAGCCTTAAAGTGACACTGATAGCAGCTGAGTCCTTCATTAGAGTCTCATTCTACATGTAGTTCTCTGTGTAGTGTAGACTCACTGTAGAGTGTTTAGGTGACATCTTGGCTGCTGAACTGCTAATCACACTAACTCAAATTCACCATGACTTCACCACCACAGACAGGTTGTAGTTACAGGTTGTAAGTGCTGTGGCAGTGGACCAATCACATGTTGCATTAAATCCAAAAACGCTTGCATTGTGTTTTGGTGGCATTCATACTACTGGGTATCGATTTATTTTGGTCAATACCTTAAAGGTATCAAGTACTGTTACCCAGCCCTACATGTCACTATTTGTATTTGTTGCTGTGACAGAAAAAAGTGTTTTATCTGCATTCGGATAAAACGTGAAGGCAAACCACATGTATTTTTTAATGCAAGAGGCTGTTACATTTACATTCTCTCTTTTGACCACAGTCAATGTAAAATAGGCTTGATGTAATGTTCTTATTTCAGAGTCTCTGAACTTTATATGAGTGTAGGTCTGCTGTAGACTTTTAAAATGAGTCTGCATGTTCATCTGCATTCCAACTACATAACGATGCTTTGTAAAATGTCAGGCAGGCATGTACAGTGTTGATCTTAAAGGCGGAGCAACCAATGAACTCTATAGGGTGTGTAGGCTTTCTTCATTGACTAGTAATACCAAGAATACAGAATAACTTCAGAAAGTGCAAATGTTTATATAAAAAACTGGATTCCGATTTGGAAACTTCTCTGCTGCACAGTAGATGTAAAAGCAAGAAAAAAGTCTGCACACTTCAGCTCCCATGCAGGTAGGTTTAATAGTACCACCAGTGACATTTCGAACTCAATGCCCTTCTTTAGACTTCTTCAGAGCAGTAGATGTAGAGCATGACTGGCTGCGATTCAGCACGACTCAGTGTGTAAGAGCAGCTCAGCCTTTAGGATACAGCAGTGGCCAGTGTACAGTTCTTCATGCTTCTCATGATTAAAAAGAATCAGACGGAGTCCAAGCCACCAATGTCACTGTTGTCAGAGTAACTCACTGTTACTGTCAGGACTTAACAATAATCTAACTTGAATATTATACAACAAAATACAAGCTCTGGTTTGTGTTACATCCTACAAAGCTAATTCTGTTTGTTGGGTTTGTTTAAGTATGTGGTACTCACTCATAATGGATTTTAACAATTCATAAAGTTGGATGTGTGTCACATGTCAGAAGTCATTATATCTGCTGTGAGGTTTGTCATCAGCCTTCCTGCACAGTATCAAATGGATTATATTTAAAAAGCTGTATTGTATTAAAACTGATGGAAATGATTATGCTTCACTGCTGAGAAACCACATTATGTAATTATTGTTCTGTGTTCTCAGGGAGGTTTCTTCTTCGTTGGTGTGGGAGGCAATAGAGGAGCCCGATGTGGACTTTGAAGAATTTGTGGAGTTGTTCTCTAAAACAGCTGTAAAGGAGAAGAAGCAGCCGCTCTCTGACACCATCACCAAGTCCAAGGCCAAACAGGTCTGTGTGTTTAAAGTGTGTTTTATAGCAATGTAAAAAATGTACCGTCACAATTATAAAGGCAAAATCCACCAATTCCCACCAAACTTAAATGGATTGCCATGAAATGTGGATCAGATATAGGAGGTCTCTCCATGTTTCTCCCCAAGGATGAATTGTCATAACTTGATTGACATCTTAACTTCTCATCTAGCGCCATCATCAGGTCAAAAAAATCTATGTGTCCAACAGTAAAATACCTGCAAGCTCATGACATTTCCATTAGCCTCTGCTCTACTTTTATGTTTAATGTTGATAAGCAAATGTTAGCATGCTGACATGCTGAATTAAGATGATTAACATGATTAGCATTATACCAGCTTAACATCAACAGTAGCATTGTCACTGTGAGCATGTTAGCATGTTAATGTTAGCATTTGGTCATGTGGCTTGGATGACCTTTCTTTCATCTCCAGTCCTTCATTTCCTATTTCCTGTCACCTCTCTACTAGCTTTATTAAAAGGATAAATATGCTCAAATTTGACATTTAACAGCTGTAAAAACACATCAAATGTCTTTTACTCTGAAATTTGATCACTTTAAAGTGGCCCAAAATGCACAAAAATAAAAATATTTTAAAATGTGATACTTTTGTATAGATGCTACAAATGTTTGTCCATTGAGGCTGTTCTGGGTCAAATGATCTCTGTATCTATTGCCATGTGTTTTAGTGAAATGAATAGTTAATAGTTTTAATAAGATTTCTTTTTATGATGTAGCAGTGAAGACTGATGGCTCTGATGGTTATACAATAAACTCCACACAAGTTCTAAAATACATTTCCATCATTATTGCTAGGTTATATTTTCATGTCTTAGGTAAAATAGGACATGCCATTGTGTGATAGGAGCTGTTTTTTCTCCAAAAATGAGTGATGTAAAAGCTAAAAAAATACACTATCTCTGTGGTTCAACATTTGGTATAGACACTTTTTATAAGAGGATTATTTGACCAGGCCAAAACTGACCCAGAACATACTGTGAGGGTGTAGAATATGAACAATATGTAAGGGTTAATCAGTAAATTGTCTTCTTGTAAATAAAAAGTTGGATCATCTGAATTTAAATGTGTTCATCCTGCACAACATGACAACATGACAGTCAATCTTCAGTATGAGGTTAGGTACTTTGGAATTTGTAAATATGTAGTGTTGTCTTTTACACATGGTATATGTCACAAACCTAGTAGAGAAGTAAAATTATAGTATGATACTATACTATGTACTGTCCAGTAAAGTATATAATCATTTATATTAAAAATATGATAAGCAGTATGATGACCTTTCATCATGTTTGTCCCATCTTACATATTTGGTGTAATGAGTGTTGCATTGAGGCTTTCAGTTTTCTTACGGTGTTGACATTCATTGTGTATATTATTCATCCTTTACTGTCAGCTACAATCTAGTTCGATTTTTCACAGATGCAGCATCAACATCAGCCCCATGCAACTAGAAATAATCAGCAGTACAGCATGTGACACACAGATATGAATGAAGAACTTCTGTGCTCCAGTGGCAGATACACACATGTGCTTTTCAATCTGAATCTCATATGTGCTTCTTTTGTTGGTTTGTTTGTTTTTTAGGTTGTAAAGCTCCTCAACAACAAACGCTCTCAGGCAGTAGGAATCCTCATGTCCTCGCTGCACCTCGACATGAAAGATATCCATCATGGTGAGTTCATCACTTTATTACTCAGCTGCATGCTGCACAAGATACAGACATTATTTCTGTCAAAGAGGAAACCGATTCTGCAAAGATAAGAAAACCTCACCAAATATGCACACTGTTAACAATCAGTAGATTTTAATAGTAAATTCTCACAATAAACTACTATAATCACACTTTTGCAATGCATTGTAGGTAATTATTCTATGCATGACACTGTAAAACTACAATCAGACGGGGCTTATATTGGCTATGTGGTTATTTGATGTTGTTTTAAGATAATATATCATTACTACAGCACAAACACAAATAGTGATAAACCTAATGCATGCACACATTACAGATTCATCTTTGCACAAACTCCAAACTAGAGCTGACAGGACTGGTACTTGGTGCTTGGATACACTTTATTTTGTAATTTTGCTTTGTTTTGCATGTAATCCGATCATTTTCACCACAGTTCAGAGAAGAAGGTTAAATATGTTTTTGTTTTCTTTTTGGTTTTTGGAAGTAAGAATGAAACCGATCCATGACCCAAAGCTTGAGGTACAGGCCCAGACTTCAAGAGTATTGTTCTTTTTTCCACTTTTTCTCTGTTCTTTTGTTTCTTTACTATTTCATGTTTTCCTGATTTCTTCCTTTTGGTCTGTCACTTCAGCTTTCATAACTCCTTCACAATGTCTTTGATCATATCTAGCAACATTATTACTCAATAGTGTGAACAGTGCCATCAAGTTGCTGCCAGTGACCCCTCACTCTCTTTTTCTCTCTCTTTCTTTCTTAGCCGTTCTCAACTTGGACAACACAGTAGTGGACCTGGAGACCCTGCAGGCTCTGTATGAAAATGTGAGCAACACACACTTTGAATCAGTTTGTAGTGCCTGTCTGATTACATGATGGAAACTGTGTTGTGTCAGAGGATTCATGACCTCTGCCAGTAGAAGAGAATAGACTTTATTGTCATTGCACAACAAGTACAATGAAATTTGCTGTGCCGTGCCTGAATATAAAAAAATAGAAAATAGACAGTGATATACGACGGAGTGTTAGGGCCAGGCAAAAAAAAAAAAGAAAAAAAGTCTGGCACAAGGGGAAAAAACAGGCAAAAAAACCCAGCCAGGCAAAAAAAAACATGTTGAAGTTCATATGGTAAGAATACTAATTATTGTTATTCTAACAGATGTTGACATGACTCTACCACCAAGCATTTATCTCTTAAAGTTACCTTCAGTATTCAACACACCACTTATGTTCAGCAGTTGTTCATCTTCAGTGCATACTGTGTGTCATCAAGTCACATATTTGCTCTGTTGATGTCAAGAATTGCCAGTTCAAAGCCCTTTTGTTTTGAAGTGTGTGTCTGTGGTGGTGTGCACTTTATCATAAAAGAATTCTGGGTATTTGAGTTCATGTGTTACAGCTGTGACTTGTGGTTTCTTTTGGATGGTGCCAGCTAGTTTCTATTATCCATGCTGGCTAGTGGAGTCACTTAGTTATACATCAGTACAGTGCATGAGTATGTGTAGTATATACTCTGTAGACTGTGTGTGAGTTGTATGTCTCTTGTGTCTCTCCTACAGAGGGCGCAGCAGGAGGAGCTGGACAAGATTGAAAAGCACATCAAGGTGTCTAAAGATAAAGAGAACGCTAAACCTCTGGACAAACCTGAGCAGTGAGTGGCTTTTTTTACTCACACTTCAACACCACCCTTAGCAAAAAGTAGTATACTTGAAGTTCATTTTATTAAGTATGCTTGAGTGTAAGTATAAGTATAGCAAGTATACTATGGACCAGTGTACTAGAAAGTATATTAATTTAATACGGCTTCGGACTAAATTGGAACATTTTTAAGTTTATAAAAGTATACTTTAAGTATACTTTATAAGGTCATTTTAAGTTTACAAAAGTACACTTTCAAGTATACAACAAGTACACTCATCTATACACTACTAGTGTACTAGGTATATACTGTACTTCTAGTCCACATTTTAGTTTATTGAAGTATACTTAAAGTATAGTACAAGTACACTCTTCTATATAGAGCCATTGTGCTAGTTCTATACTATATGATGTTGAACATATAAGTTTATAACAGGGGTAATACCTCAAAGCTAATGTGTGGAGTGAAAAACATTTTTATTCTGCTAAATTAAATGTAAGCACGAGTCAATGACTTGACCTTAGTCTGTACTTGGATCAAGATATACTAAGTATTAGTACTTTGTGGCAGAAAGAAGTAAAAAGTATACTAAAGTACAAGTATAAGCTTTAGTATTAAAGTATAAGTGTAAGTCTTAGTATTAATGTACTTAGTCTTAGACTTTTCTTTATACTTTTCAGTATAAGCCAAGTATACTTCACTATACTATCCTGAAGTATATAAAATATAGTATGTAAAAAGTAAACTTCAAGTATACTGCCTCAGTTTTAGTATAAAATAAGTATACTCATAGTACACTTGAATAAACTACTTTTTACTAAGGGCAGTGAGTCATTCTATAAAGAGCGTACGCAGGAGAGAATAAGAGTCGGTTGAGAGATGGAGTGCAGTCAGTGTTTTTTTCTTGTGTTGCAGGTTCCTCCACCAGCTCTCCCTCATCCCCAACTTCTCTGGCAGAGTCTTCTGCATCCTCTTCCAGTCCAGCTTTACTGAGTGCATGTCATCCATAGTTAGGAAGCTGGACATTCTGCAGAGGGTATGCAAGGTGAGTCAAACTCTCTGCCTCCTTTTGGAAGACTCATAAGTGTATTTCATATCTGCATCCTATGAAAGACTTAGTATTGGAGGATGGAACAAACTTATGTGGTTGTATTTATCTTTTCTTCTATTGCATGTTCCCTTTACTCTCATCCAAAATCACAAATGTGCCTCAGACAAGGCTTACAACATACCACCTGTCCCTATATGTGTACCTTTGTTGTCTTGTGCAGGCTCTGCAGGAGGGTGAGACAGTGAAGCGGGTTCTGGGTCTGGTCCTGGCTTTCGGTAATTTCATGAATGGCGGCAATCGAACCAGAGGTCAAGCTGACGGCTTCACCCTCGACATCCTGCCCAAACTCAAAGATGTCAAGAGCAGTGTGAGTAAAGAGAGGGAGAGAAATTGTAAAATAAACTGAATTTTTGTTCTTCCATGGTGAACATCAGGGTGATCACTGACTGGTCTGGTTTTCTGACCTTAATGTATTTGTTCACTAAATATGAGATGCTTGTAACTTATTGGGAGCTTCTTAGAATGTTGCATTCCCTTATGTACATTTGTTGGTACCCTTCCACGAAAATAGAAGAACCCACAATCAAACTCAAACTTGACACTGTCAGAAGTATCCATCATTGTTTATTCCATATTTAATACAAATGAAACATTGCTTTTGATGTTTGATTCAACAGAATATTCAAAATAATAAAGCAAATGGAAATGACATGGACCTTACATATTTTGTTGCACAACCTTTAGAGACAATCACTGCAAACAAGTGATTTCTGTAGCCCTCAATGAGACTTCTGTACCTGTTGTTACTGTTTGCAGGTAGTTTGCCCCCCTGAACAAACTGCTCCAGCTGGGTTAGGGTTAGGGTTACAGGTATACATGAGACAATTGCTTTTAACTTGATCAGTTTTCAGGAGCAATGAAGCTTTGTTTTAATGAACTGTAAGGATACCAACAAATGTGTCCAAGTCTGTATGGCCAGTGTATGCTATTTCTATGCAAAGAGTGGGAGTTATGAACTAATCTTACTCGAACATACATTCTATATATAACACAGTGTGTTGTCAGTAGCTTAAAGGTGTAAATAAAATGAGATTATTATTACTTTTAGCCCAGCAGCTCCATCAGAAGCAGAGTCAGTGCTTAAGTGATAAATGACAACATAATATTTACCCAGGAATTACACATGACCGGTGAATCAAAGTGGCCAGCTTCATATTAGTTTTAGAACTGATTATTATATTTAAAATGTGTATATCATATTTATGTCTTTCATGTCAATAAAACGTACAGAGGCATAAGCAGCCAATTTCTTTATTATAATACACACTTGCAGCCTTTGTCGTTATATTTATATAAATAATTATATGTTTCTGCAGGGTTCTACAGTAACTGCAGCTTCAGCAATATTCTCTATAAACATATTTTTAATATATTGATCATGCAGTTTTTACAGCAGCTGAAACACCAGAAACACCTGCAGGAAGTCTAAACATCATGTTCTCCTCTCCTACCAAACTTACCATCTTTTTTTCCCTCCACATGCAGGACAGTGGTAGAAGTCTCCTGTCGTACATTGTTGCATACTACCTCAGACACTTCGATGAGGTCAGCTGTTGTTATTCTACTTCCTCCTTCCTCCTTTCTCTTTTTTTCTATCTACTTCCTTTTTCCTTTACTTTGTTATCTGTGTTCCTCATTGTATACTCTCATATCAGTGTTCCTTACATACTGTATGTACTATAACTCATATTCAAAGTGTATATCTTCCTACATCCCACCTACAAACACAAGCTACCAATGTATCATAATGCATCTCTTCTCTCTGTGTAATGTACACATGAACCAGATGTCTGTCTGTGTGCAAAATGTTTATATTTGCACTTCATTTCCACATCACACTGCTGTAATGCATGTAGGCTTCATATTTATAAGGTTGGAGACCAGTGAAGTGAGAAATGATGTGTTTGGTGTTCTTAATAAAGTCTGAAATGGGCTTGTTCAGTCTTTAAAAGGAAATGTTAAAAAAAATCACTGTTGGGATTTAATTGTTAAAGTCAGTGTAAAGTAAGAATAAATATGTGTTCTGAGTTTGACATACCACAGAAAAGTGTGTTGTTAACCACCCTGCCAAATTTCAATGATTTATTAATACATCTATGACCTATTTAATGTGTTTAGAAGAAAATGTTTGAATTCACTTTACACGGTCTTTAAGGAATGTATTTAGTGTGTGTATATGATGGAAATCAGTGTTACAGGTGAAGTTCAGTAGTGTAAAATTAGAACATTCAGGACTGAAAAGATTGTATGACATATGATATTTTTTATATGTATATCATGTAATATTGGTCTCTCTCCATCTGCAGGATGCTGGCAGGGAGACGTGTGTGTATCCTCTCCCTGAGCCTCACGACTTGTTCCAGGCTTCACAGATGAAGTTTGAAGACTTCCAAAAAGACCTGAATCGACTCAGGAAGGACCTGAGAGGTAACACACACACACACACACACACACACACACACACACACACACACACACACACACATAGACACACCCATTGTCAAAAATACACTTCAGCTCATAATTAACCTCAGTCTTAATGCCTTATTGCTGCATACCAGACATCATGTTGCAACAACTAACATTAATATTTTAGTGTGAAGCTCTGGTAACATTTCAAACTATTCTTAAAGTTGCATCTCACACTTTGTAAGTGAATGAATCCAGACCTGGTTGACCATTCAGTCAAATCTCAAAATGTGAGGGAGGTCAACTAAGTCTACTTGTATCATGGATATTGTTAAAAGAAACACTTTTTCTCTCCAAAAAGCATTTATTTGTTTCCACTCACACAACATGAGGGTGTCTAACCATACTTAGCAATGATACAATTAAACACATTTGCCTTAGACTTAGGTCACTAATCCTAACCCTAATTCCTAACCCTATTGACATTTCACCCAGTTTTATAAAACATGATATAGTAAGTACTATAAGTCACTTAATAAAACATATGCTGATATTGTTTTACTATATTAGAATAGTTTTCAGTGTGTGAATGGATGAATGTGATATGTAGTGTAAAAGTGCTTTGTGTGGTCAAAAAGACTATGAAAATGCTTTATAAGTACAATCCATTTATCATGAAATACGCTTCTTACATTTTTTTTCTCCAATATTTTGTCAGCGTGTACGTCAGAGGTGGAGAAGGTGTGCAAGGTTTCAGATGAAGATAACCTGCAGCCTTTCAAAGACAAGATGGAGGAGTTTCTCTCAGAAGGTAACAAAAAAACATACAATTAGTGTTAGGTTTCTATAGTCAGAAAGAGGAAACACTGCCACACTCTTCCCTCAGGTCTGGACTCTTACTGACTGATGATATGTGTTTCTGTGATGAGCTCGATTCGGCAAAGTTGAATCAAATCAGGAATTCTGTCTTAATGCATGGTTTAATACCAGCTTGGATCATCATAAGCAGTAAACACAGTGACTACAGGGTATGATGATGATACACAGTGGCCTATATAGTAATGTGGCATGTCAAGTATTTTACAAGGGGTATTTTCAGAATGCTATACCTGTTTCTGGGACCCAGCCAGATCCTTTTCCTAAAATATGCAATACTGCTGAAACACAAGACTGCCTGTCTGCTAGCCAGCAAAACATGAGCTGACCATATGTATAAATACATACTTACACTGACACTTAACTTAAAGATCCAAAGGGTTAGGGTTACTGGCTCTTTGAGACAGTTTCTTCAGTCTGTTGCTTCATCTCACTGCTCTGACTGTGTTAGGGTTATCTCCATATTAATCTGCATTGCAAACAGTGATTTACAAAGAAAGAGCTGCAGAGATCTAATGTGTGTATAGAAGTAGTTGTGGTCTGCCTCAGAGCCAAGCAGTGTTTCTGTGCCCCAGTATAACTACAAGCTTTTTGTTTTTAGTAGTTTTTCTCTGGTTTCTTCTGCTTCACTGCCTCCATACATACATACATAAAGGCTAGATTCACACAAACCTGAACTTACCACTTAATGTACATTCAAGCTTAAAATGGATAAGTTACTGTTTACAATATATTGTATGTAAACTATGATATATATTGTGTGTGTGTGTGTGTGTGTGTGTGTGTGTGTGTGTGTGTGTGTTCTATGTATATGTTTAATATTTCTTTTGACCTTTTGTATAATTATTCATTTCTTAGCTAAAGGTGAACTGGAGTCGCTGGAAGCTCAGCTCAGCAGCACTCACAAACTGTAAGAACAAGCTCCTTTTCTTCCTCACATTCTATATTACAGTTTGTTTCCTATATTTATTGTATATATGTTATTTTATTTAAACTGTCAAAACCCCACTGAGAACTGAGAACATAATCTCTGTATGTGAACACTAAAAAGAAAGAGTTTCAAATGAGTTTGTTCTGGGTTTACTGATCCAGCCAAGAGGATGATTGTATTATTATATTGTTAAAAATAAGTAAAGAGTAAAGTATTGGTTTGTTCCTGTCAGGTTCCTGGAGATCATAGCGTTCTTTGCAGTGAAGGCCAAAGCAGGAGAGAAGGAGGCTTCTCCAAACACACTTTTCTCCACCTGGCACGAGTTTTCCTCTGACTTCAAGGACCAATGGAAGAAAGAGAACAAAGTCATTCTCAAGGAGAGGTAAATGAACAGCTTTCAGTGTAACAGCTCTAGAATCCAGTGCTTATTTCTTTCTTAAAACCAAACACTGAAAATATTCTACATGACATATTAAAGTGTCTACTACAGTATCAGCTCAAATCAAAGTTACTTGATTGCAAAATGAAGAACAGCTAAATGGATGACAACTATGACATTAATCTTGGCTGCTGTATTGACATTAAAAGCATGAACATTGTGTCTGGTGCAGATTAAAAGCAGCAGAGGAGTGTTTCCGACAGGCCAAGGAGAAAGCTTCCTACAGCGTCAAACCCAAACACGCTACTGGCATCGTAAGTCCTGCTTTCACCCACATTGTTTCATTTCAACTATATATATATATATATACACATACAGTATATATATATATATGTATGTATGTAGGTCAGTTGGAAATCATTAATAAGAGTTGTTATATTGGATCCTTAGTAACAATTTATAAATGTTAGTTGCTAAATGTAAAAAGCTGCTTTGAGAAATATTTGTGGAAATAGGAACTTATCAGCTTGTATTTTTGCAGTATTATCTAACCTGATTAATTTTATCTGCTAACTTCTGTGAGATTAAATAAAATGTATTTAATATACAGTGTCAACTAATTTTATACTCAACATATGTGAAAACCTTCACTGTGAACATTTTACAGTTGGATATTCCTTCAAGTACATTTACACAACTACTAATATTAAAGTATAACTTTAGGGTATTTAAGGTATTTTACTTGATTAGCATTTTTCACTTCATACTATAAATATTATATGTTTTACTGTATTATATTTCTCTGACAGGTATAGTTACAACTATAGTTACTAGAGATATTTTATGTTTCATGGTTAATAGATGATCAATTCAACAGTTACTCAATCATCTACATTACAATTCTGCTTGCATGGAAATGCATCAGTAATAATGATGCAACATGATAATACATAATAACAGTAATTATAGCTCCTACAGCTCCTTTTAAAAATGTTTTCAGCACCTACTCAGGTTGATGACATTGAAACAACTTTGTATGCATAATGATTCCTCTTACCTTTTATACTTAGGTACATTTAGCTGATTCTATGTCCATACTTTGATTAACATTTTAAATACATATAATGGTGTATTTTTACATTGTGGTATTATGACTTCTACTGCCAGTCTGCAGTGTAGGAAATGAATAGTACTTGATTACTATGATCATATCAGTGCTGTCAACATGATGTGAAACTGTTACTGCACTGAAAGCAACATTTACTTCCATTATGAATCTGTCTGAAAATGAAATTGAGCAGTGAGTGTTATTATCTCTCTGTCTACCTGTCAGTGCTTAGCCTTCATATTTATACACTCTCACTTTGAATCGATGATGGATTTTCATTTTTAGCTTCCTACTCTTATTTATGCAAACGTTGCATTGCTTAAAATTTCCCTCCGTCAAACAATACGTTTTTCTTCTTGTTCTTTCACTTGGATGTTGTTCTCTTCTCTGTACAGAATGATTTATGTGCAGAGTTTGTTTTTACATCCATCTGCTGAAGGAGGAACACATTAAATCTCAGTTTAACACGTGTACCTACAAGCATGATTGATGACATGACACTTAGTTTGGAGCCAATCGTGGACCAGTATGCAACTTCCACACGTATGATATAGAATCCTGAAGCCTTCAGTGCTTTACAGTGAAGTACAAAACATCTTATGTCCAGCAGTTAAACTTTTGAAATAAGCAGTATTTGCATAATCATAGATGCTGGATTTCTACATGAAAGAGAAGGTAGTAATTAAGATGATGGAGGATGTAATGCAGTTAACATCTATCATGTATTCTTTCAACAGAAAGCCAAGCTTGGCATGAAGATCTGACCCTGGCATGCTTCTATTTTTTCGACTTTGGGCACCAGCATTGAGTCAAAGACTAAACAGTGTGAAGCAACTGGGAGAGAAAAAGAAGGGACAGCACATGTATGTGGAGCTGAGCCTACTCTGGACATCAGAACTCATATATTTGGTTCTTTTTTTTCCCATCAACCTGCTGCCTTATGTTGCTGTCTCACAACTGAATCCAACAATCATGGAAGTATGCTGCTGCAGGGCCGTCTGCTAGATTTCTAGTATTACTGTCAATCAGATGCACCACTGCAGGAATCAAACCCGTGATGCTGGGAATCACTACAACTCAAATCATTACAGACACAAACATCAACTGGAAAAAACGAAATCCAGTCTGTACAGCAGAATGATGAAGCCTAACAGTAAACCTACTGTGTTAAAGGAGCAATAAAACATGTTAAGCACTTATTCCCCCTGAACTGTTATCTCCCCATCAACACACCATACGCTTAGTGAGATGTGATGGTGATGATGGCTGGCAACAAGCAGGAGTGAGATGACTCAGTATTACATTACTAATACTGACTGTAACTGTCTGCGTGGCCACATAGTGTTATTTAAAGTGAGATTAAAGCCACAGCTGTTAGAATAAACCATCCCCCTTCAATATTGCTCGGCAGAAAGAAAACAAAAGTATAATATACTTAAGTTATAATCAAGGAGATTTCAGCCCTGATTGATTGAACAGCAACTTTGTCAGAAAAGAAATGCATCGGTGAATATGTGAATGCATTATTTCTCTTGTGTCCCTTGTGTGTTGGTTTGAATCCCAGACTCTGGTAGTAGCATTTAAATTACTATACAGTACAGAAAGGCAATTATAGACTGCAATACACTGAATGGCTACTCTTTAAAGTAATGCCTGCTTTCTTGTTGAGTGCTGCTTCCTGCAACATTCCCCTATGTGGTCGGGGATAGGATTAAATCTGGGTTCAAGTTACTGTAAGGCAAAACACAAATCAATTGTGGAGTTCAGCGCAAGCCATGCCATAAATACTATAAACAATGTTGGTTGATAAATTGAAAATCTTAAGGATTATAACTGGGATGGTTATTTTAAGGTTCTTGTAAACATAGCTCGGGAAACATGGAAACAATGCTTTACTGTATATTATGATGCACATCTCAAGCAGCTGTAAGACAGACATAAACTGAAACATGATCAGTGTTCATCTGCAGTAACATTGATGGATCTGGAAAAGCACAAATATGCACTCATGGGATGTGTCATTTCAGCACTTTTCTGTTATCTGAAACACAACACAGTGGTCTTACCTTTCCACACATACATACAGTCAGCATCTTTGTTCAAATTCATCAATAATAATTGATTATTTGTTCTCAAAGGTGCTGTAGGAGATACAGCATCTGCAGCAAACATCTGAAATCACCTATTTTTATTATCTTCTCCAAGAGTTTTTGGCACCTCCACTTTGGCTTCATTTTTAAGTCCTGGAGGTTACCACTTAGACAATTTGAAGATTTGTAGTAGTTGTGATGTCTGCCGTGTAGGCGTTCATTGACAGCTGTGATTGACAGTTGGCTAACCTGCTGCTCTCCTCGACTCTGACTATTGTTGCAATATTTCAAGTTTAATGTTACGCACACTGTTAGGACAACTTTTTCCAAAGTAGCTAACATTTGAATTTGGTGTTCCCAGTAAGCTAACGTTAGTTTGGGTCCAAGGTAGCAGGGTGTGTTTGCAGAACATGAAGGCAACACCCAGCACTCCTTATTTGGAAGGTCCTGGCTCCAAATGGAAAAGATAGCTTCAAAGCAGCTCCAATGTATGGATGTTGGTGCCCAAATATTTCCAATAATAAGATATTGTTTTGGAAAACATACTATTTCCAACCAATCTTAAGTCTTTGGTTGTTTATCCCATACTATTCGCCTCAAACAGGCTGCCAAAATTTGTAGGCGTAGCTTTTTCAACACATGCGACCAAAAGAGATTAGCACTACAATAGCATCGACCTGAATCAGTGGGTCACTAGTGTGACTCATGTTAAGTTCATCCCCATTAGATATCAGTATGATTGTCCATTACGGTATATTTTTTGACTGAAACATTTTAAAACAATAACAAACATTTCATTAAATATAGGTGATTTTGCTCGCCTGCATACAAATCTTGAAATCTCAGCAGCTGCCAGAGTAACAGATACAGATCAGCAGACTTTGCAGACGCCCAGTTACATACTGTATATTGTGGTCATTTTGTGCAAATATTACTGACTATGACTCAAACATGCTATGTTGAAATATAACAGAAATGTGGGTTATACCAGATAACAGTCATGGAAACAACCTTATAGATGCCGCAGTAAGTCGTCTCACTTCGATATCAGCATTCTCTACATAGACTATCACACACTACCACAATACTGTTTTTGAATCTACATCCTGACTGTCATATCAGACGTAGCCTCTCACTAAAAATAGACAATTTAACTCAAGTATGCATCTGTACAGCAATGTTGATTGGCAGGAAAAGAATGTCATTGTAAACTTACATGTGTAATTTTAATGTATGTTCAATGATATGCCATATCATAACAGATATACCATAAGAGTTCTGTGTGTGTGTGTGTGTGTGTGTGTGTGTGTGTGCAGGTGTGTGTGTGTATCACTTTAATGACATTTCTGGTTGATCACATCTCTGTGGTTAAAAGCTGTGTGATGCAGGATATGTACAGTGAAATGAAATACAGCCATTGACCTTTGTTTCAGAGTTAATGACTTTATCAATGTAAAGTAATAAACTGTAAAAAAAACAAAAAAACAAAAAAGAGAACTATATCGTGAGACAAGTCCTGTGTTTCTTTCATTAATGTCCTCTTCTCTTGGTCAGCACTTACAACAGGAACCATTTCATGTTCAATAAATGTTTCTACGTGTATATGAGCAGGGTGCATGGGGTCTGGGGACAGTGTAATTTATGTAAAATAAAGAGAATGACTTCTGCATTATTCTGGTTTCATGCAATATTTCATTCTAATAGTGCAAGGGGCGTGATTGAAAGCTCACTGGAACAACTGCTAAAAAGTGAACACCAGTTTACCCTCCTATAGCCCAACATTAGAAGACTGTGCTGTGGTTCGAAGAGCCGAACTCCAGGGTATCCACTGTCCTATAGCTTCTGTTAATCAATACAATGATACAATCTCTCACTGAGTGTTTCTTACTGAACATCGTTCTCTTCCTGTCCTTTATAATCCATAAGTCTCTTACATAAGTGCAGAACACAGAGACAGCAGCAGTGCAGTGATGGATTTAGATAGGGGCAAAATGGGAACATTTGCATTGTCAATGATATAATGTGGCTGTGTGGGTCAATGAACTTTGCTACAGTGGGTGCTCTCATTCTAGTTGGTGAACTAACAGCTTCTACCTGCTGAGAAGATCTCACAGTCAGCAGTAGGAGATGAGGAGAGGAGCAGAGGAAGGTTGACGTCAGGTCTCTATACTGAAAGCCTGAGGTAGGACAGGTGGGGGAAGCCAGTGCACCTAATTTGTATGGTAACCTACTGATCCAAAAAGTAAAATCAGGGAGCACCCTGGTGGTCGAGTGGTAAGAGCACATGCCACATACTATAATTGCAGCGTCCCTGGTTGGAATCCAGACAGGGAACTATCCTGCAGGCTATTCCCCTCTCTCTCCTCCTGTTTCCTGTCAGCCTATCTGACAGTTACTATTGCTAAAGCCAAAAAGCCCAAAAATAAATCTAAAAAAAAATAAAATAAATCAGTCTCACTACCAAATAAACCACAATAATGCAATGTAATAATCACAGACATATTATTACATTATATCTGGGTTTTATGTGAAATCATTAAGAATCATATAAAATCAGTCTGCTCACCACCAAGGTGAACTGGTTTAGACATGACTCTTGGTTGACACTGCTGGCAGATAGATAATAGTGATTTATTACTAAGCTGTTTGTTTCAATTATTTGTGTGATATAGAACTTGTGCAATTTACTTTTTTTATACATTGTAATAGTTAGAATAAACTGCCACTGAGGCAGTGAGCAAAATTGAAAGATAGTTTGTTGCTGGGGTGGTAGCTGGGAAACTGGGGCGAGGGTTTGGTCAGGTAGCTGAAAACCTGGGACTGAGGCTTAGGCATAAAGCTGGGTCAAGCAGGGTGGGGATGCTGAGAGGAGCCAGGCAAAGTCTCTACCAGAGAGTAGGGAGTTGTACTGAGCCAATAAGGGAGATATGATGATACAGACAGAGTCAGACAGAGGTAAACTGCAGGCACAGGGAAACAGGTATAAGGCAAATTACTGGTGGAACATTAATAAGAGTCCAAAAGGCTGGAAGTGTGACTTCATGAACACAGTTTATACAATCTGTCTAAACTGTATATTTATGGCTTGGGGGGAATCACATGATTGGCAGCTGCACACACCAGTCTCCACTCCTGGGTTACACACATACACACACACACAATCAATGAGGGGGAGGGACAGCGAGAGAGAGTGGCTGCAGGCTAGGTGAAGGAGGAGGCAGAAGTGGAGGGCTTGACAACTAAACTGGATTTTCTGTCATTTGCATTATTACAAATAATTGCAGCAGCTGTAATGGCATATTTTTCTTAGTGGTTGGTGTACGCCAAAGCAAAAGAATATGATAACTGCACTTATTATTGGACCAGTGCAAGAAACACAATTCCGCTTTGTGGGCTGTGTAAAAAAAAAGCAACTAGGCTTAAGTGTTAGCCAGCAACAACAAGGTAATACCAAGTTATTTCTGGTTTTGTGGGAAAACTCCATTGAAAATCAAATGCAATAATAATACACATATACCAAGACTGGATATTCAGTCTTTGCGTTATAATAGTTTTCCTAAAGAACCCAGATGTTTCCGGTTTTGTTTAGCTCTCCATAATTAAATCAAGCCTGACATGACATCTTTACATGGGGATAAAATCTGTGTTTCCTATGGTCATACTGTTTTTTTGGGCAACTCAGGGGCAGAAACTCACTGGCTAACACTTCAACAATTAATATGTATCCTACAAAGCAGAGTTTGTCACCATCTGTCTAATTCATCTAATTAACATGTTCTCCTGCTGTGGCATGCACCAACTCCTGAGAAAGTGGGTTTATCAAAGCTTTTTAGTTAATAGCTACCTGCTGTTGCTCACAGTGTAGTGAGATTAAACCAAAACAGTAAAAGTGCTGTAAAACCATCTATGAGCTAAAAGCCCTTACATAACCCTCACATACTGTTCATATTCTGACTAATAATTAGGCTCTACACCAATTCACATTCATAAACTCCCCATCAGTCATTCATACATGTTTGATTCATCTTATGATAAAAAGACATTCACAATCACTATTTCATGGTCCAGGAGAACATGTTATAGAATATGATGAATACAACAACATGTTTTATACTGATATTCAACTTCTACATCTTCTACAAACGTATACATTTACATATATAAAATCTGTACCAGCTGCATACAAAAAAAGCATTTCATTTCCACTTTTGTATACTGTGGGTCACTTTAGGAACCGGAAAAAATGACTAAAAGGTGTTTTTACAGCTTTCAAATGTTAAAATGGGTAAGGGTTAAAAAAAAGTCTATATTTCACTCAGATTTCCAGACTATAGAAATGTGAATGGTACCTGACATGATAAATATAATATTCCCTACTATTTCTATGTGTTTCATTAATTTAACTCTCTACCTGCTAGTTCCTCTGGTACCTGCTAGTTCCTCTGGTGCATTTTGGGCTTTCTTGTTCTCTAAATCAGCCTTCATGCTGAGTAGCTGAGGAATGTATGTGGGTGTTGCCAACAACTGATGAATTTGTCAGCCTTTTGTCAGTGACATTGAACATGAGTTAACCATGTTTATTTTACTATTAACATGCTGATTCTGTTATAATACTGGACTGACTGGCTATACATGTACTGTTAGTATTACTGTCCTTAGAGTCCTGTCTGAACATGTTTTCAAAATTAGTCATCTGTTGTTTATGTTTTGTTTGTTTTTTTGTATTTGTTTTATTTATAGTGTTGTATTTACAGTGACAGGAAGCCTCTCATTTACAGACATGCCTAAGTTGTGTTCTCAATCTCATTGGATGAGCCTTTGTTAACCAGTATTCAGTTAGAGATGACAGACTACAATGCATTCCACCACCCCACCCTCTAAAAAATTCAAGCAGGAGACACTGAGATGATTCATCTGTATGGTTCAGAAACACACACACACTGACAGCAAATTCCTAAATAATAAATAGCTTGTAGTTTTCATTCTGCACTATGTAGCTGTGACCTAATCTATCATATGAATATCGGTCAACTACAGCTGCTACAAAATTAAGCGGCTGTTATAGATTAACAAGTAAGAACTCTGCAGCATACACTTTATGTTTTATGTTTTATATGCATACTGTATCTGTATAGATTGATCATGAGGGCTGACGGTGGGGCAGTCTGCACACTATGTTTGCACAATTGTAATTGTAAGAGAAAGCAAACGTAAGGAAACGCTAATGCTGGATTATTGCATGCACTGCATCGATAATACGACACAAAACAATACAATATGATACCATACCATACCATACCATACGATATGATACAATAGGATAGGATAGGATATGACATGATACGATACTATACGTTACGATAGGATAGGATACAATACAATATAGGATACAATACGATACAATACAATACAATATGACACGATATGATACGATACAATAGGATAGGATAGGATATGGCATGATACGATACGATACGATACAATATGATATGTTACGAAACGTTACGAAACGATACGATAGAATACGATGTCCCTGTAGGGAAATTTGTCTTGGACTGGCTGTGCACATAAATGCCTCCACAGTTACGTAAAACAAATGACAAAACTGCAACAGCTGTTTCAATCACCACAATAAATTGCACTTAACTGTATATAACTATATACTTCAACTATAATTAAACACCATGAGACCATTGCACAATCCCTACAGCCTCAAGCAGCATTGAGGCTGTAGGGAAAAACTGAGCTCTTTGTCAACCCAGCCAGTCTCTCTATACAACAACAAATCAATATCCAGCTCCAATCAGCCCAACTCATGCACACCAAATCTGCCTGAAACTTTGGTGCCATGATTGATGACCAACTAACTTTTGAAGTTCACGTGGCCTCGATTGATTGGTCACGTGGATTTGCCCTGTGCAACATCAGGAAGATCAGACCGTTCCTGCCAGAGCATGCAGCACAACTCCTGGTACAGGCTGTCGTAATATCACGCTTTGACTACTGTAACAGTTTACTGGCAGCCCTCCCCACATACACGTTCAAACCTCTGCAGATGATCCAGAACATGGCAGCAAATCTGGTTTTCAACCAGCCCGAACTAGTACATGTAACCCTGCTGTTCATATCGCTCTGCTGACTCCCAGTTGCTGCCTGCATCAAATTCAAAACCTTGACACTTGCCTATAAAACAGCAACTGAAAACAGCAGCTTCAGCCTACCTGAACTCCCTGATTCAGGTTTATGCTCCCTCCTGCTCACTACGCTCTGCCAATTAAAGGCGCCTGGTACAACCACCACAACAGCGCCCTAAAGGCTCATTTATGCTCAACGTACGTACAACAACGTATACGTCCTTTTCAAACGATGTTATCGTCACTGCTCACATACTTCCAATGCGTCCTTTACGTTGGCATGGATGTTAACCAATACATCCACCAGGGGGCAGCCCAGAGTCAAACGTTATGACAACAACAAACTCAAAAACAAACATGGCGACTGTGTATTAGATATTGATAATGTTCCTCTTGTATAAAAGACAAAAACAATATGTTTAAAGTTTCTAACCAACTCACACAACCTTTCCTCATAAAAGTCCCGTTATTGTTATTTCTTCTTCGTGTCTCACTAGAACTACGTATCGAGTAGTGACACTGCCCCCCCACGGTTTCCACGGGTACTGCTCTGTATCCGTAAGCTTTATGGAAATGTGCAGAAATACAAACGAAATGAACGCGGCGCACGGATAAAAGGCTCCGTCCATATCCGGATCCGTATTTAACGTTGAGCATAAATGGGCCTTAACTCACCAGCCAGACCCTTGTCTTCTGTAGTTTAACCGCTGGTGGAACAAGTTACCAAACTCTATGCATCTACTCTATGTATTGCCTCTGTACACTGCTTGTTGCCACCTACTGAACTTAGCTTTATGTCCTTTCCTGACTAGATCTTTGCTCATGTTGTATTAACTTTAATGTGTTTTATTGCTTTGGATAAAAGTGTCTGCTAACCTTGTATAGAAAATAGGGTTAGAACCTCAAAATGTACTTCTTACCATGACAAGTTATTAATATCTGATTTTATAGGTGCAAGCAATTGAGTAATATTGTTTTTGCATTGTGAAAGTGATTCACAAAAGGTTTGATTCATTTGCTGGAGTGTGGTGTTAATTAATATCACAGTGAGTTCACAGAGAGTCTAGCTACACAATGAAAGTACACACAACAGTGAATCAGACTCAACCATGTTTGTTGCCATCACTGTAATTAGGGAGAGTGTTGCTATGGTTGTACCGCAGTCACACAATAGAGCCAAACATCACTTTAAAAATGAGAGTGATCAGTTTCCAGGGAGTGGGATGTGACTCTAAGCAGAGCTTTCTCATTTGTGCCCTTTTATTTCAAGGTGTCTCTGATGATGCTGTATTCTTGATGGTCGATTGAGAAGTGTGAACGATGTTTGAATCTTGATGAACATGCATTTGCACACAGAATTCATCATCAATAGCTACAGGCAGGGGTGGACATAAAAATCAACCCAGGACCAGAACCCATACAGACCATGCCACACTTTACAAGAATAAAGCAGTAAACAGAGATTTTATTTTATTTTATTTTTTTATTTTTTTACAATAAACTGCTAGTGTAATTTGTAGAATGGTGCTTGAAATAGACATTGCTGTACACGGTTACATAACTATATTAATTATACAACACACAGCTATTTTTACCACCTATTCTACCTTTTTTTTACCATGAAACAGTCCACCTCAACTAGTACATTCTCAAAAAGCACCATATACCTGAGCTTTTCTCACTTTTACATGTGTTTTCTTTGCTATACATATAAGTATATGTATAGCAAGTCATTGTTAAAACAGTGTTATAAGATGCTTCCACACAAATGGTAAAGGGGCTGGCAACCATCCAGGTAACTGAACATTGTTGGCCAAGGGGAAAAACATTTATCACTGTTCTCTTTTTTTTGAAGGGTGATAACATCATTTAGTTTTCACAGTCTACAGTTTCTGTCTATATATGTATAATATATGTCTCTTTCTGACTTTAAAGACATATACATTTATATGTGAAGTAGCTTGGGTCTGGGTTGCACATATCATAGTATATTACCCTTATTAAGCTCTTCTATGTCCAAATTCTGTCTTTTTTAGATTTCTCATCTCAATTCATTTTAATGTGAACACATCAAAGTGTGTTCACACGGATGTCACTTGAATCAGAGATGGTTAGGGTTGAAGACCACAAGTTTGAAAATGAAGCAAATGTGGGGGTGTGAAGTTAGAAAGAAGTGATGTTACTATACCTCTGTAGCCCACTCCTTATCTATGCTGGATCTGCAACTCCAGGCTACATTAACCTCTTCTAGCAGAACACACCCAAATCACCCACTTAACCGTCTATGACAAGTAAGAAGAAATTAAAAACATAAAACCTCTGGTCCTGTCCAACATTGCAGGAGTATTCTTTTAAGGTGCTGTTACCTCAGTTGCTGAATGCATAGAACAAGAAGTGCCAATTGCGAATCTTAGTCTCCATCTGATAAGCAGGTTGTCATCCTGTGTGGTAGCCCCTATCATCAGTGTATGAATGTGTGTGTGTGTGTGTGTGTGCGCGCGTGCGTGCATGCGTGCGTGTGTGAATGTGACTTTTAGTGTAAAAGTACTTTGAGTGATAAAAAGAGCTCAGTACAGTCCATTTACCATTCTTTAAAACAGAAGTAAATTGATTGTTCAATAATGTGTGCAGTATTAAGTGCATCAGTTTACAATTATAATACTTGTATACAGTACTGTATGAAGTAATCTCATTCACATTGATGATAAACCTTTGTCTTCAATAGGATTACATGGACATTAGATTAATAACAACACTGTGTGCACACCTGGATGCTCTATTATTGATAATCTGTCAGTCACAGCAGTTGGCGCACCGATGGGATATCCATCCGTGCAGATGTAATGAACAAAGAGAGTGAGGAAATGGACAGTTCACCATCTAATAACAATGAACAGGACTTCACATTACCTTCAGTCCACAGTTATTAGAAAGAGCATGGAGAGGAAAGCCTCCATCAAACAGTTTCTTCAGTGTCTCGCCACTTAAGTTCACTCACAGTGGAGGCGTTCATATATGGGTAAGAGCAATGTTTTCTGCAGCAGCTAAACTATAATCATCACCCTAAACCTGCTGGTTCATCCTCATCCTCTTCAAGGTAAAGTTAGGTTTTGAGTTGACTTTTAATAATACAGCTGCATGGCATTCAGTTTATTGTGCTCAAAGCATTGACCTCATACATAAATCATGTGCATGCACAGATTTGATCTCAAATAGTGTGTGCGAACAACTTAAGAACTTTTGTGGCATTTATCAATACTGGGGTGTACTTTCCTGCTTGCTCTTACGTATGATCAAAAATAAGAGAGCCCTGAGCCACCTGTAAGGCAATACACAAAAAAGCCAGCTTGTTTTTGTTTCATGAAATATTAATAAAGAAAATGAAAAATACATTTACATCATGAAAACACAGGAGAAAAATGTTCTACAGTTATTTATTCCTTTAATTAAATGTTTGAACTTATTAAGGATGATTATGACAGCAAAAAATAGACTGCTATGCATGCACACATACACATACACACACCTATCCCATCATTAATTATGACAGCAGGCATCATTAATTTAGATATATAAATTAGTATGAAACGCTGCCCAACCAACTCTGTAATGCCTTATTTGCGACTGAAAGATTTATTTACTGAAAGTGAAGAGTCAAAAGCCATTTTAATTACCAAGGCAAATTCTTCAAAACCGCTATCGGTTTCCTGGACACTGCGACCTTCTAAAAGAGTATCGGTGACAGGTCTAGCACATCCCATACCACTGTTAGTCATGCACTCCCCCAAAGTTCTCCAGGGAATCATCCAGTTAACCCCAGAGTACATCTAGTTTCCATATATGCAGACTAGGCCTGGGTATCAGTACTCGATACTTTTAAGGTATCAACTGAAATAAATTGATACCAAGTAGTACTGAAACATCTCCCATCAAACGATACCTGCAATCCATCCATTTTGTACCCAGAGCTAGAAAATATGACTATTTGTATGGACTTCCTAACAGCCACTGCAAGTGTTCTTCAATTTAATGCGACAGCAGCTACAACCTGTCTGTGGTGGTGAAGTCATGGTGAATTTGAGTTAGTGTGATTAGCAGTTCAGCAGCCAAGATGTCACCGAAACACTCTACAGTGAGTCTACACTACACAGAGAACTACATGTAGAATGAGACTCTAATGAAGGACTCAGCTGGTATCAGTGTCACTTTAAGGGTACTTGTATTGGTACTGGTTACTGATCATAATGTTTTAACTGATACACAGCGCTAACCCAAAAGGGATGTGTATGCCATTGGTGGACTTGACTGTAATCATGTGTATCAAAGTACAATCTCCAAATCTTTTTCCCGTCCTCAATAGAAAACAATTCCATTTAATCAATGTCCAAATAATATGTGATGACAGAATAACATTTTGAACATGGTGTGCTGGACAACAGTTCAGTGGGTATGCGTTTGGATCAAGGTGCTGCTGAATATTGGTAAGTGTTACAGTACGATAAAACTGCCATAAGTCTGCATTAGTACCATGCAACATAAATCCATCTTTAATTTTAGCTGATCAGGGTGTCTGCTACCACCATGGCTTCTCTTACCAACTCTCAGACCCAGCACGAGGTGGCCTATAACCAGGAACTGAGGCACACTCGCTCAGTGGAGACTGCTGGCAGGAAAATATCATGCTGGCAACAATATTCTCCTGTCAGGAAGCAACGACAATAAGGTGGAGCTGCTCTTTTGTTTTATGAATATGAGCTGTGTTTCTGTATACAAGAAGTCCATTCTGTGGATGTCATCAAAGACGTAGGATGAGAAGAGCACATGCAGTGTCAAACTGTTGACCTTGTATGCAAAGAGAGAGAAAAGAGCATTGGCTGGTGAGTTCAAGTAAGTGGGCAGCATTATTATCTCAACTCAATAAAACATAAGGAATTTAATGAGTAGGAAATGCAACTCCATTGGTTGAGCTACAGACAGAACACATCGAATTTTGAAATAGACCTTGTTGAGTGGAAAAAAATGGTGCTATACTTAGAGAGCAGAGTTCAGGTCTCAGATAATTAATTGCATTCTGGATCATTTTCCCAAATCCTAAATGTAGTGTTTGATGAATCTTTGGTAATGGTGTGTCAAAAATGTCTTAAAACTCTTAATCTATATAATTGTATATCACTGCTGGAGGTACAATATCTGGTACTGTGTGTTTAGAGGTATAGGTTTGAGACTGGCTCCCAAATTGTGTTATACATGTGTTATGTGTTAGGGAAAAATGAAGAATATGTACATTATTTAGCGCTTCAGGCTCAGGCTTCTATACTACTAATTGGTTTTGTCAGCCATATTTTGGAGGAAATATCGTTGCAGTTTCGTGTTGACTGTCAGTGTTTTTCAAGTTCAGGAAGTGTTGTTATCCAGACAGACGTCATAGGGACGTGGGCGGGGTGGAATGTGGGTGTGCCAAGCAAAGGACTTTGACACCAGAGACCATTCTGCATCCTGCATGCTGTGAGGTTCAGGCTTTTCCAAAAAAATCGGGAACGATTATGGTTTTGGTTACATATTAAGAACCTTAATCTGTGTCATGCTTCAAGTCTAGTCGAGTGATGACAATTTCATCATCTGACCAAGACCTCAATCCAACCTTAACAGAGCCATCAAAATGTTAATCATGCTGTAGTTACCAAATGTAGATTTAGTAGATAAAACTAATGAAAAGCTATGTTGCTGACTTCAATAAATATTCATGTAAACACAATACTTTTTTTCATTATGTTGATGAATGTACTCTGAATGGCATTATTTTTCTATTTAAATTATTTTTGTTCTTTTTATTACAATAACATATTTCATGATTGTAGTTTTGGGAAAATTGTGGGGACTTCTAATATTACTTCTCATACTTCATCTTGATGCTGAGGTCTGATTGACAAGGTCAGTAATTCAACTTGAAAGGCATCTTCAGCTCTGATGAGGATTGCAAGTTGCATTCAAGGCTATAAATAAACATTTTCAATAGCATTGCCAATCAGCTCTCAAAATACATTCATTTTTCTCCCAATGTGTACTGTTTGAATCAGGTCATGGTACATAATACAGTTTGCTTGGCACAGTCAGTCTGTGTCACAGAACAATGCAACTATATGACAAACATAGGCAACAGCAGGGACATTTTTAACACCAGCCCTGCCACCTGGACACATACTTTCAAGGGAGCAGCCCCAAAAATCAACAGAACTTAGATCATGGATCCGCCCAGATAGCGGATGGACTTCTTTATATTGTTGCTGATATGTATGAAAAGAGTTGAGCAGCAAGAAAAGCATTTAAGGTAAGGTGTTAAAGCTGCAGGATAGGAGGGGACTACACAAAACACACCTTATTGCATCATCAACTTGACTCATGTGTTAGCAAATTCACAGGTAACAAATACACACAGCGACCTTACAGTTTATTGAAAGTGTCTTTTTGGCCACTATCTACTAGTATCTTTAGATGTTCATGTTCACAAGCTACTTGTTTATTTCATGTGCCTGCTGTTTGATGCTGGGAAGTGGGCTCATCACAGCTTTTTCCCAGAAAGCAGCTGCCTGTTGCTGCTGGAAATTGATCAATTAATAGACCAGAGCAGCTCAGTCTCAACCATGGCAAATTTGCAATAAAACCATTCAGCTATAAACTCCAATAAATCTGACGGCAGCTGCAGAATTGGGTGATTCTGTAAATCTCTGTGGGCTTGACCCCTTTTTATTTTACACTTGATACCTAGTCATATAAATAGTTTTTGTTTTATGTTTATCCGTCTCTGAAATAATTTTCATTATCGTCCAAAAACAGATGAATGGAATTCCAGTTGAGGTGCTCATTTGGAAATGATTTCATCAACAATATCTCTTTCCAGAAACAGCGTCCCTGTTGCTCTGGATAATCCACTGAATATGTCGTCAACAGTACAGTAGTAGTAGAAACTTTTGACAGTGAGGTCTGTGGATTATCCAATAATCCCCTTGAAGCATGGGAGAAATAAAAAAACGCCTGAGTATAATTCTATATCAAACCACTGTATATATTGAATTACATACACAAATACAGACCAAAACAATTGCAATTTAATCCTCAACATTTTAAAGTTGCTTCATATGTGTCACACCTTACACTTCACCAGATGGGGTTAGGGTTAGGGTAATCATCCACTTAAGTATAACCAGCCTGTTTAGAAGCATTTATATTTTGATGCTGATCATTTTGCAAACAGCAAACATCACCATCATCACAAGGTCAATTTAGTAGATTTGCTGGAGCTTTCAATCATATTACACTATCTTTATCAGCAGATGGAGTTTCATGTAAATATGAATGTTCAACTTTCCACTTTTACATCGAGACTTAGAGGACAGGTTCACAACTTTACGAATGTGTCTTAAAACAACAGTCAGGTGCTCAAAGACTGTAATAGGTTTTTATTTTTAATGATTCCTCCTGTTCATACTGACCATTAGAAGATTCCTTCATAATGTTTACAATGGAAGTGATGGGGGACTAAATCCACAGTCAACAATGTATTTATAAATTGATCTGAAGCTAATATGAAGCTTCAGCGTCCAAATGAGTCAAATCTTCATCTTCATCTATGTTTCAACGTTACAGTGTTTTTAGTACCAAAGTCTTTTTGTTACTATACTTCCACCACAGCTCAACAGGGAAACACTAAGAGGGAATTTGATGCTAAAAACACAGTAAATGTGTCAGATTTACATTTGATATGAATTACTGACATTCAGACAGACATCAGCTCTGTGTAAAAAATGCAGTCTTCCTATTCATTTGCTTGCCACTGTAGACACAATGTAACCCATGATCCAGGCCAATCACATACATATAAGTGGATATACTTTGTAACATGAATGCTATATGTGACTGTCTATACTGCAAACGTTGCTACACAATTTTAAATAGAGATATGACTGTCCAGAGTTAAAAAATCCTATCAGTGGGTATTACAACCCACTCTGCAGTGTGTTCATTGACCTTTAAATGCATTAATCTGTAACTCTAACTAGACTTCCTGGATTGTATTCCATTGTCAAACTGGTACGTCAAACAACCCCCCCCCCCCCCCCCCCCCCCACCACCACCACCTCAGTCCCTTGTGCTGTTTTAACACATGGCTGTTTTTAGTCTAAATCCAGCCTAAATCAGATTGCTGAAGGCTCATATAAGCTTCAGATTAATTTTTGCACTAAATGACTGTGCGGACACACTGTGGATTTTGACCTCCATTACATCCACTGAAAGCACATTTGAAGATCTTTTAATAGTCATGAACAGGACGAACAATTTTCATACGGACACTTGATTGTTGATTTAAGCCTTGGAAAAAAACAGAACCTATCCTTTAAAATTAACATCATGTGATATGATTAAAAGGTACTGCTAAAAATGGACCTTGATTTTTTCCTTCATTTTTATATCTAGTCTGTAAGTAGTTTGAATATTTATTTGTATTTACTTCCCTTGTTCACATATGGTCGAACAGACTGTCAGAATGAATTGCAATGTCAACTCAGTCAATGTGTGCCTCAGTCCATATGCAAAAAAAAACCCCACACACTAACCCTGACAATTGTTAACTAAAATATAGAAATGTTGGGTAGAGAGAAAGAAGGAGGCAATGATTGGCACGTGGAACATTGTGAAACATTGTCACTGCACTAGCTGATGAGGTAACATTGTATCCTCCATTATTGTAAGTCAGCCTGTATGTGTCTGGGAGTGAGTGTATGGTGTGTGTGTGTGTGTGTGAGAGAGAGAGAGAGAGAGGAGAGAGAGAGAGAGAGACAAAGAGAAATAGGGAAAAATAGATTCATTATTTTCACTAAAAGCATTTTGGGTTGAAAAAAAATGATTGAACATCGGACATTAACGAAGGCATTTCAACCTTCATGTACACAAGTCAAAAGGAAATGGCGTATATCCGCCATTGCTGCTCGTTGCTTCTTCCACCTAGAGCACTACACACACACACACACACACACACAGGCTCAACAATGACGTAGGGCTCACGCTGCGAAAACACAGCCAGCTTCTTGTGAACGTGTCGTAAAACAGAATACATCTCCACTCATGTCAAAGTAGTTTTAACTATCTTTAACACGACAACAATGTCCTCCACACGGCACTAGTTTGGTATTTGACAAGCTAACACATATTCATCCGCTTCTACATGAGTGTCAAGAACACAGCAGTACCCGGATGGACTGTCATGGCCGCCGTCGCTGTGGTTCCACAGAGAGGAGAGAAGGAAGGCGAATGTTGTCTGCTGTGTGCTTTTTTCCCCCCTCTTGAGCGTAACCTTCTTTTTTTTTAATCATGTCGGACGCTGACGGGACGCGGTCTGAACTTCCATCGAGTTCATAGTAAGAAACAACACATTTTTCGTAACTTTGAATATCTTCGCGTGGGTGGGGGCTTTATTTTGGTGTAAAATAACTGGTGATTAAACTCCACACACACACTAACAATGTCGCGAAGTGGCTCATATTATTTAGCATGTGTCGAGAGAGAAACGGTCCCAGTGGCGTTAACAGAAGCCGGTGTGTAGCGTTCAGAGTCCTTTGTTAGTGTCTGTACTGCCTTTTAATTGTCACATTGATGCAGCGTTCCCTCGCGTTTTCTAAACTTAAGCGACTATGGAGCAAGTCAAGTCGGAAAAGTGAACAACACGTTAAATGAACGAGTGAAGTGTTACGCCGAAACGCTTGTGTTGACTGTTGTGCACCGCCGTGTTAGTTGTCTGTATGTCTGTGTGTGTGTGTGAACTTACTGAAGCTATTACAGTTTGACACACTGCAACTTTTCCTCTCATCTCTAAAAGCTTCATTTCTATCTGTCTCCCTCTCATAGTAAAGGCCTTGTGTAGCTTACCTGTGTGCTGCCCAGGTGTTCACTCAACCCTTACTCACTTTTTATTATTATTTTTTTTACATTATATGATTCATTTTCTATCCAGTTTCATTAGTATTAATGACAGTTAAGAAGGCTTATCTCCTGTAGCTATAGTTGGATGTAATGTGGATTAAAATATAACCAGCTTGTTTTGAAGATGATTTAAATCAGACTCAATTATTTAGAAAGCAGTGTTGTTATGAATGTAGTTAGGTTGAAGTAGGCTGTGCAGATCATCAAAGTCAATGGCAGCCATTTTTTCCCACCCAACATGGCTTCCTCTGCTCCACAGTGTGGATGGTTGACTGAGACATATGGAGTTGTGAGGATGATGATGCCGGTCTCCTGCTGCTTATATCAGCTCATCCCATGTCACTTCTTTTTTTATAATGGAAGAGGTTTTGCTTGTAATCGTCTCTTTCCTCGTTGCATGAGGAGAGATCCTGTTGCATTTTTTGCTTATGTAATTAAGGGGCCTGTTTGCCCTGAGATATCAGTCACACAGGAAATGTTCCGCTCAGAGCAAAAGCGTTTAGTTGTGTTGTCGCTCAGGTGTCAGCAGACTTTGTTTGGGATTTAATAGAATGTATTCTGTTAAGCAGGAAGTTGTAAAAATGCATCTGATGCTGCAGCGTTCAAAACAATGATCATCAGTCAGAACCTCAAGCTGATAAACATGCAAATGCCTCACCTCTAGTATGCAACACAGGCTTTAATTTATCAGTTATGAATATGTAGTCTAAACTGAGCCGATGACATCATACAAGACATTATAGAATTGAAGGCGGAGTAGCAGTGCTTTTAATGAATGAATATAATGAGTTGGTTTAAATGACATTTAAAGACTCTGTTAGGATTTCAGTGTAGTACAATAGTAGGTTTTTCTGTTTGTACTCGATTTGTGCTTATTTGTAAAGTAAAGTGTAGATTTGGTAGGTATGAATGGTGTGACCTTGGTTTCAGTGAAAAGCCTCAGTAACCAAAGGCTGCTGGGGAGGATTGTTTACCTCACTGCTTTTCATAGAGAAAAATCATTTAGCTTGTAAAATGACACAAGAATGACAAAAAACGAATCACTCATTTGTGAATAAAAATATTAACATAATAATGCAAAACACACTCACATTGTAGAAGATTCAGCTAATTCTTTTAATATGTTTAGTTGGAGTGTAATAAAATGTGTTCTGGTGAATGTGAAAGTTGCAGATTGTTTTTCTTCTGTGGTTTCTGTCACAGATGCTCTTATTAGATTATGTTCAAATGATTGATTTGATGATTTTGATGACTGACTATAGAGCAATTTTAACACCTGTCATATAATTAAAACCTTACATAAGCAACTGAGTTTATTATGAAGTTATTTGAAATTGTTCAGTGCAGTTATGTCTAAAGAATAAAGGTGGAACATGAGTCCATTGAGTTTTTCTGCTTTCTATTGATGAGTTCATGTTAATTAGAAAAACTATTCATATATTGAAATTGGTCATTTGGGGTTTATGATAAATTACAGAACAAGTTCAGACATTAATAAGGGGGGCAACAGAAAGTTGCATTTGTGCAGCTTGAACACATGAAACTGCTGTTGATGCTTATCTCTTCTCTGTGTGTGCTCTCTCACAGGTACTGTAGCCACACTACAGGTTCCTCTTCTTCACTGAAAACTTGCATTGATGTCTGAGTTTTTTCGAAAAAGATACAGGTAATTATTCAAATATCTTTTTCTATTTTTTCTTAAAACTGCGACAAAGCTGTGACTTCACTGTGAGCTGTGGAAAATATTACATAAGTCTGAAATCATGTCTCATGTTGAACATTTGGTTTGTGTTTTCTTTTACTGTTACTGGTGCACCCACTTATTACAGTTTCTACTAAATTAAATTGTATTGAACGATTATTATATTATTTTTATTGACATATTAGTAGGAATAGAGTGTTAGTTTTCACACTTATCACTAGTGCTATCCAGTTCATGGTTTTAAGATAGAATAGTGACTGCTCATATTATTCTATAGGGATTTTTTAATGTAAAATAGTTCCTGTGTAAAACAGCTGACAATGTGTTGTGAGGATTCTCTGCAGTAACAGGACAATGAGACATATGAAAGAAGGTTTTATTATCCTAAGACTCTCTTACACATTCAACCAATTGTTTTTAACAGCCTGAAGTTGTTGTTAATCATTTGTTATAGACTGATGAATGTGTGAGATCTGATCATTACCATCATCAACAGCCCTGAAATGTTCATATAATAAAAAAAATACAATGATTTTGCACTTTTCAAAACAAAATTGCAAAGTGCATTCCATGAAATCAAGTAAAATATAGAAAGAGCAAAGTTGATAGTTCTGATAGTAAAATGAACAATGGTCAACCATGCAATAGATAAAATATAGAATTAAAGACATAAAAAGGATGAAGAATACAGTCAGTAAATTAATAATAAGGCCTTTAAATGTTACATGTTCCGCTCTGTCTGTTTCATTCACAAAAATATTCCCAAGAATAATAACAATGATTTTACACGGCAGAGCTTCAACATCAACCAATATTAATATAGCAGCCAATGATGTATCATCAGAACATCACAGCACTGTGACAGAAATACATACGAAATGTTTGACGTGAACTCAACATGCTAATAAGTGAGGCAGCCTGTAATGGGAGGTGGTCAAGGGATGTGACAGTCAGCAACATATTAGATGTGAGGATAGATGATTACAGTCTACAGCTGATGATGCAGAGAGACGCAGAGGCAGCTGTCACACTGACACAAGTTTCCTAGCAACTACTGTAATGTAGAAGCTGCTGCGCCAATATATAGCAATACTAATATCAAATTTGAAAACTCTGTGATTTATCAGCCATGATGATGATGATGATGATGATGATGATGATGATGATGATGATATGGTAAACAATGTAAAATTTGCATTGAGTTTGTTTTAGTTGACTTTTAAATGTTATAGTAATTCACATGAAGATGTAATTCCAAGTCAAACCAGTCTTACACTGTGTGAAGAAAGGCAGAGAACATCTAGTCAGGATTTGTAAACACATCTGGACCACTCTCCAATTTAGTTTGTACCTTTTTTTTTTTTTTTTTTAGAGAAAATTCTGAGTATGAGAAAATTGATCAATTAAAAAAATCTTCTTAAATCATCAGTAGGGCTGCGTATCATTAAAAAAATACTATCCCAGTACCAATCCAAGTACCCTTAAAGTTATACTGATACCAACTGAGTGCTACATTGGATACCTGTTACACATTTAGTACACATGCTTTTACCCAGTGTAACAGGTGTGTAGGGTAGAGGATAGGATACCCAGCCCTAACCATCAGTATGTGCCTTTTTTGGAATGAATGGATTCCTGTGAGGGCTTCTTGAGTAAGACCCATAGTTAATAAGAAAATTAATAAAAAGAAAATATTATGTTTCTGTTGATTTTTTTTAATAGTGTGATCGCCACAAAATCATTAGACTGGGTTCTAAACTTAAGAGATGGACATGTCTATATAGCTCTATAGCATTAGCTATATAAGTAAGATAAGGGAAAATTCAACAATTGATACAGCAGTATTCTTTAAAAGTGATGAAATATAAAATCAAATACTATATACAATAAATATACAGAAAGTACAGAATGTGTTAGTAGTTTGGATGAACTGACCCTTTAACATCTGTACAAATACACATTGTGGTTGTAGAATAGGAATAGCAATTCACTATTATCTTCTATTATCCTGTTTTAGTGGAATGGTAACATGATCATATAATTGTAGTCAGGGCTGGACCATATATTGAATTCATGATTAATTTGACTCTACATGGTAAAAACAGTTATTAACACATGGACAAAAAGGTAACTTAAAGTCAAATAGATGAATGAGCTACATTAGCTGTCTTCATTGACAGCTAATGTAGCAGTAGTCACATAACTGTAACATGAGTAGTTCCACTATATGTGCACCTGCTGCACTTTACAGGACTGTCGTGACTCCACGTGGCTCGCTGCTGTCACTGTCTCCTAATGAAGTTAACAGTCACATCTATGACAGCTTTACTTTACTTTAGTGTATTAGGATCCCTGTTAGTCATTGTGCTGGGCTACTGCTACAATTAACACAGAACAAAACCCAATACAGTTATATAAACCCACAATGTTATACAAAAATAAACATACAAGAAAAAAAGATTAAAGAAAAAAGAGAGCATGCAAGAGAGTAGCAGTATATGTTCAAAGAATACTGAAAAAACCCACAGTGGAAAGAGGAAAAAGAAATGTAAAGAACAGAAAGTCATCCCCCCATTAGTTCAGGATGACACCCATGGTAGTCTCTTGGCACATTACACCAGCCTATAATAAGACTGATCTGCTCACTGTCACTGTGTGTTTTTTGACAAGGTTTCCTCTCATTATTAGAGCTGAAGCTTCCAGAGTCTACAGAGTGTGTGAGTTCTTAGTTCAGTGTGTCTACCTGCTGAGTAGAGAACGTTAGGTAACAGCAGGCTCATGATGTAAAGAAACATGAACAGTGTGTTCTCTCTGTACTGACAAAAAAATCTACTAAATGATTAAAGTGGATGTTGGACCTCTATATTGTTCTCTATAAGTGACATTTCAATCATGTTTTAGTGACTTTGCAGGAAAATACGTTCATTAGAATTATGAGTTGTCCTCAACATTAAAGAATAGAGACTTGAACATGGGAAAACAGATATTCAGAACTTATGTATTGTTGTGTTTCTTAACCCACATCAGCCAGGCACAGTGTAGCATTGTACAGTTATTTAATTAGCTGGATGAAGCAACAACCAACTTTCCTATTATTTGATCAATAAATAGGTGATTTTCTAGAAAGGTGAACTTATCTATGCAATAGAGTAGGGCTGCAACTAACAATTCATTTTCATGTTGATGAATTGATTAGTTGTTATTGCAAAAGCCTAAAATCATGTCTTTAAATGTCTTATTTTTCAGTCTACTATCCAAAACTATATTACTGACTAATACAGAACATACATATTTATGAAGCTGGAATCAGTTTTCTTCTTAAAAATGACTCAATGATGAATCAATTATCAAAATATTTTAGCCATTAATTTAATAATTGACAAAGGGTTGATTTAATAGAGTAGTCATGGCAGCTCTACAAGTGCCAGTAATGGATTTTGTCCATAAAATAGTGATATGATGATGATGGTTTATGTGTGACCCACAGCATGAATGATCTCTGTGTCATGCATGTTGTATAACTGTCATGACTGAACAGATAGGAGCCATAATGTTATTAGTAACAGCCGTGTTTGACTGCTGTGACAAGCTGCCAATAAATCATCAAATGAGTCTCTTCATAGTATTTAAACACCTGCACAGTGCTCTCACTTCCTCTGACTAAACACTTATTACACTCATCACACTCAGATCACTATTTAAAAAGTTATAGATTTACTATATACTTATACTATAATCACTGCTGGGGGGTAATTAGTTCTATGTAACAGTATTACATACTTTAATTACAGAATAAATGTAAGTGTAATCTGTTACAGTTAGTGAGAAGAAATCATTAAATGTCATTGAATTACAATGACTGGTGAAAATGTTGTTGATTACATCTGAAGTCACACCTTTAAGATTTTAAGAGTTTTTCCCTCATTTTTTGATATTTAACATGTTACTGAATACATAAATTGCTGTTTTTAATTCTTTTAAATCAATATTATTTTATATGTTCTAAATAAATGATGACTTGGGTTTATTTGGAGCACACATGAGCTTAAATAGTGTCACAGTACCAATTAAACCCTCTTTATTCATCAAATATCTTTATTTAATATTCCAAACTCTACATGAACTAATGAATACATGTTGAAATGAGAGATAAATGTTGCTTTATAAGAAATGATCTCTTTTATAAATTATGTCAGTATCCATGAAAAACAGCTGATCTTAATGGGAACACTTATCCTAACAGCTGGAAACATTAGTTAGAACATTATAAGAGTAATTGGTTACATAACTTTGATTAAGTGATGTACATTACGTTATTATGTTACATTACTTATTACATTTTAAATAAGGTAACTAGTAATCTGTCAGTCAATCAGCTGTTTCAACAGCTAATGAAAATAGACTATTGATGAGCCGTTACTGCTGTATGTTGTACAGAGAAATGAAAAATAAAAGCAGGCAGGTTCACTGGTGGTGTTGATCACAAGTATTTCACACACTAGTTACTGTGATGTTTCAGTATTTACACACCAAACTGACCCGACTGACTGACATGTTGAAGCAGCTTTTATTGAGCTGTGGCTGATACACACTGTATGAGCATGAAGACAGTGAGCTTGATGAGACTTACTGTGACTTGGGTGCAATATTTACCCACAACAACAGCTGTGATGAAGAGTTTCTGGGACTCAGTAAGCACACAGCTACACTCTGTATCAAATATGTAAAGTTACTGTGTTCTTTTAAAAGGTTTAATTGAAACTCATAGCCTAACTGAACCTGTTCTGAGTAAATATAGCGGTCCAGTTCAGTTAAATCATTATCGAACCATTAACCATTCACCCATCACACTGTTTCAGGTGTAATATGTGTCATTGTGTTTCAAATAAAAGTAAATAGAAAAAGTCTAACCCTAACCCCCAAAAACAGACTGCGTCTTATACACCGGTTCTTAAAGTAAATAGTGGGACAGTAAAGTGTTAGCAGGAGAGGTCTAAACACACACACTAAGTGAAAACACCTGTGTGAAGCTGGGCTGCTGCACAATGCACTGCATGTAATTCACAGTATATATGAGAGGCTTTGGGCCTATACAATCTGTTTTTTGAGGATATTTATTTATTTATTTATTTTTAAATAAATAGATATAGGATGTTCTAAAAAAACAGCTTGCACTTAGACTCCTTCAGGCAAGACAGTACAAATTACGGGTGACAAATAGTAAGAACTGATAGTTGAAATACTTTCTTTATGAATTCTAACACAAGAGAAGAGAAGAGAGACAAAGGATAAGAAGATTTAAAAAAAACTCCAAACAATCACACAGCGTTTCCTCCAGAATCAGATTTAATTTGTGATGGTTGCTGACTGTTGGGCAGTGATAGTGTTAGAAGAAGAAGGTACTGACAGATGTTTGTATTTTAACAAAGGAAATAAGAGAAAACTATAAACTGAATTGTTTGGCAACCTTTGTAGCCTTTCTAGTATAGTCTGTGTTTACAAGGTACGCTTGAACGCAGCATCACGTCCCTTGTTTCCCTCACAGTCAATCTTTGTGTGTTTTATGTTTTTTTAGTGGAGATAGATGCCACAATGTTTTACTGTAGCAGCCACCACAAATACATGAATGTATGAGAAACACACCATACACACTAAAAATACTAGATCTCCTGGGGGTTGGGGGGACTTGCATCGCTATATATGAACTTTCCTTTCTAGGGGTCAGAGTGATCCATTTCTGCCAAAGAAACTGTACTAAAAGGATCCCGTCTTTCTTAAATTGGAATGATTTTCCAATGCCATACAAAATTCCATCTCCTTATACTCCTACCTATACATAGTTTATTTCTATTTGTCCGGTTAGGGTTAGTTGTTGATAAGCACATACAGGCCTTTGTCATATTTAGAGCCTTGGGGTGTAAATTCATGATAAATAGGTTTTAAGGGGAGGTGGACTCAAACAAACTACAGTAGTCCAATGTACCTCTTTACAGAAATTCCTTATCAACCTACATGCTCATGCAGTGAAGTGTTTAACATTATATTTCAAGTCATTTTTTCCAAGAGGAGAGGACAGGAAATCCATATGTATGTTTTTGAACTATATACATATGCAGAATCTTATATTTGAAGGAATTTTACAAAGTCTCTACTTTGTACATCAAATTTAGCTGACAGTTCATGGATATTAGAACCACCCCTCCCACCACACACACACACACACACACACACACACACACACACACACACACACACACACAGAGAGAATATAAATCTTCATTGTTTCTAATGCCCCTTCACAACCACATTTGATCATCATTATCTGATCTACCAAGTATCTTCTCAGTTCCCCCATATATGACTAAAGAGTTTGGTCTATTTTTATGTGTATCTGAACTTAAAAAAAGTAATGTTGGATGAAAGCATCACACTGTGATAACAGACAGTATCAGGATCCTAATGATGAAGAACTAAACAGGATAATAACACAATTCTCCAACTGGACAGTATAATGTCAATGAGTACAAAGTCTAAAACAAACTGTTTATCATTATAAGAAAGGTCCAGTCACATACAGATAGAGCTAATACTGGTAACAGTCATTATGTGTGTATTTGACTCAGTGACTGCAGGTCTGAGGATCAGTCAGCCATGTATTTAAACTAGATTTAGATTTAGAAATTTGTCTTGGACTCTAAGTGCTGAGACAAGCTTCCGCCATAGTTAAAAAGAACAAAAGAAAGTAAAAGTAAAGTTGCACATTTGCACAACAATAAATGATACAATGCTATCTGTTGCCTCAATAAATACATACATATAATAAGTACACATATTGCACATTCCCACACATTTCTGTACAAAGATTTCAAATATCAAATATTCTATCATCTATAAGATGTCAGAAAATGAAGTAGTGCCCATCACTATTTTCTACAGTTTCTACACTCTGTCTTTGTTTGCTTTAGGCTTTTATCACACAAGATTAAAGCAAGATTCCAGTCAAGCTGCTAGCTCAGGAGAGAGGAAGTAGGTCATAGGTGAAGGTCTAAGAGGCGGGAAAGATGAACGGATGTGTAGTGTTTTAGACATTTGTTTTTAGTTACATATGCTGAAAAATATGCAAGTGATTTACATGTAAGTAGAGAGAAGAGTGTTCTGATTGGTGGGACACACTCCACACTGGTATGCAGACTAGAATGCTGTTTTGACTAAATGTCAATGAGAATGTTTCACTATCTTTATTTTGGCTTTTTTTTTTTTTTTTTTTTTGAAGAGTTACAGATAACAGCTCTAAAAATTTTATAGTAAGTATATTCCTAACTTCACATGAGCAGTTACTGTAGAAAATCAATTCAATTCTCCTTTAAATACATAATGAAAAATACAAATATAAGATATTCTATATAATACATAAATGTGTTAAAGAGTTTGGTCCAGAGCTGCTCTGTGTGAAAGTTCCCTGAGATAACTTCTGTTGTGATTTGATGCTATGTAAATAAAACTGACTATATTATGAAGAAGGGATTGCAGACAAGTATTGCAGGATTAGATGATGCACAAGTCCAAGTTAAACATCTGGTTCATCCAGTAGTGATAAAGATCTCTGCTTTACACACGTTGAACTTTAAGGCATGATTGCCATAATTTATGTAGCTTTTATAGTATTTGATCAGCTCTGTGAATGTTCTTAGGTGGCATAACTCTAAACTATGTAGCTCTCCTCCCTGATAACGCTGCTTTCACATGGAATCAGGCAGACAGCAGACAGCAAACCAGATATCATTTTTGGTGGACGAGCCGTCGAGTTAAGACATTTATCTTTCCGCTGTCCTCCCTGATGGAATTTACAATCTTCATGTCACGTAGCTCCCACACATAAGGAGAAAACATAGGCAAACATCTGGACAACAAGAAGCATAGAATTTTGGTGTTTTTTTTATTGTTTTCTCTTTTTCAGACAAACATAAAGAAGGTTGCAGTTCCCCTTTCATTATCCAAGTTGGAAATGAAAGAAAGCCCTTTACATTTTGGAGGCAATTTAACGTTAGTTTTAAGTTTGTAATAGAATTTAAAGAGAAAGCTGCTTTTGCTACATCCATTACTAGAATAATTATTTAAATAGACTCAAAATAAGTGTATTATAGGATGGATGGATAGATGGATAGATGATGGATGGATGGATGGATAGATGGATAGATGATGGATGGATAGATGGATAGATAGATAGATATTCTATAGCCATAACTGGCTCTACTAAACTACACTAATCCAGATAATGAATGAATCTTATCTGGACTTGTTTTAACAGGACTGAGAGGGAACTCCATCGGTTTTTCTACATAAAGTACATTTAGAGGTGTTTGCAAGTGCTACTGTGTATGTGATAAAGCTGCTACTAACCTAACACAGCAGAATCTAAGACCAAACTTTCAACGGTTATGTTGCATTCTGGGTAAAGTAGGCACCAGGTTTAGAAAAGGAAAAAAAAGTGCGGAATAAAAAAAAGATATTTCAGGTTCTGCTGCATGGCACAATACTCATATTTCATACTAAAAAAGCTCTTAAAATATCAGGGTGACCCTCACCAGCACTGTGATCTGTGCACCAGTAAAGTTTCCCTCTGGATGTGTATTATTTGATTGTGTGTTGGCTGTGGTTAATCTGGCAGGAGCCTCAGATGGCTCTATGTAAGAGGAATACTGAATTAAAGATTTTCAGCAAAAACTAGCAGGAGTTTTTTTTACATGGAGTAAATCAGTTGAAACTGATTTGTGGAATTTGTGAACAGAATTGTGGGTGTAATGACAACAGAGCATATCATTTTAAATTAACAAGAGACTAAAGTTTACACTAACAAATGGAAATGGAAAGAGTTTTACAAAACTGATCTGCTACTGATCTTTTTTTACCCTGAACTCTGTAGCACCAGGCAGTAAAGCATTTGGCTTGTAGTGACTTAAAGCTCAATTAATATACAATATATTAAATGTATAATAGAAACTTAAGTGCAAATACATGTCACACTACTACTGCTGTAAAGAGATATAGTCTGTTACTGTTAAGTTTTAAAACTTTTGGGCAGGATGAAGTGATAGTGAGAGACCCATAGCAGACAGATGCAGTTAGATTTTTCTTTAAACTTGGTTTGTGTGGTTTATGCTCTGTACAGAGAAAACAAAAGGTATTATCAATATGAACAAAGCAGGTAAACATTGATAACAGAACCAAAGATTTGAATACAAGTTATGTGAGAATTGAATTAAACTAAATAATAAACAATCTTCCTCACATGACACACAACACATGGCTGGAATCAAAAATGGATGAAGGCAGCATATATAGGGTACATCTCATCTCCCTTTATTGCACTCGTTCCCTCATTTGCATATTTGTCCCTCCCACTGTGGATGCATTGTGAGGAGAGAGGACACAAGAAAGATGTTTTAATGAAACGTCCTTTCCTCTGATGTCATGTGAAGTGATGTCCATTTCTGATCACAGCTGGATCAGCTGACAGTCGGCTTTAATAGCTGTCACTGTGCAAATACTAATAATGGAGCACAGTTATCACTGCCAGCTGCTGTTCTCTATCTATAGTATACCTGTTAAACAAACACCTGCACATGAATAAAAACCTGCTTTCTCTGTTTATACTGTGTCCTTCTCAGAGGCACAGGAACCATTCCTACTGGCAGAATGCATTCATATTATTTATTAACTAGTTGCATCATGTAATACATGCATTTGATCTTCTGATTGTAAATTAATTATTTAATAACCCAGAATATCAGTGTGTCAATTGAACACAAGAAATTATTTACTAGTTTGAATATTTCAGGGAAAAGTTAAATTGTGCAACTCAAAACAAACCCAACAGCCACATGTGACTGACTGAATGGATATGACCACAAATGATGTGACAGAACGGCAGACCCTCCCTGACTTTAATTCCATATCCACTAAAAATTAATGGGATTACAGTGGATATAATGGATCTACAATTTAAGACAGATCCACAGATCCCTCCTCGCTCCTTGATCTTCAAACTAGGAATGAGGAAATATCAAATAAGGTACATAATGTGCCCATAGCCTCTTAGGTAAATTGGCTGCACCCCCTGCCTGGGTTGGGGTCAGGTGTCTCTGAATCCAACTGTTTTTGTCCATCAAATTAGCAATTTAAATAGTTTGATGAACTCAGTGTATGATTTGCATGCAAAACATTCAGTTCAACTAATAACCAGTCATCACAGTGTGGAACAGGTGCACTCAGAAGAAAAGTCTTCCATTATAAATGATCTACACTGTAGACCTAAACTCTCAATTCAAAGTCAGTAATCAATCTCCCTGGTAATTAAGGTGAGTGTAGGGCAGGAAAGCATTACTGAGTAATATGTTACAGCAATGTGATTACTTTTTTCAGTAATAGGTTGCATAAGGGCTTACTAGTCCCTTGTATTGTGACCAGACACTATGATTGTCCTTTGTTCAAAGTGTTTAAGCTGGAAGGTTAGTTACTCTGGCTTGGATTTAACACCTATGCTTTCAATGTTGCACCACTGCTTGGCCTTGTTACTGGGACATGAGGTTCTAAAATAGAACAGCAAAATATATTATACATTTAACAGACTCAATCTATAAGTGAACTCTCATTTTTCATTGTACAAGCAAAATCCAGAATGGTCCTCATAAGCCTCCTGAAAGAGTCTCCATCTTAAATACAGACTAATGACATCATGTGGCTGCACATTAAGTTTGGTAGTAAACATACCTGATTTCATTCCCAGCACACATCTCAATTAGAGAGTCCTGACCCTGCTCCTTTTAATGTCACATGTATTCTTACATAATCCAACTGCATAGTACACACTTGTGCATAGTGCACGCCTGAAATAGGCTCACATTGAGTTCTGTTCAGTTATATTTATATAGCACCAAATCACTACAAAAATTATCTCAAGGCACTTTTCACATACTGCAGGTTGCGACAGTACTCTTTATTTTACAAAGAACCAACATTCCCCCATGAGCAGCACTTGGCAACAGCAGCAAGGAAAATCTCCCTTTTAACAGATGGGCGACCATATGTCTTTATTGGTTGCATTGAGAGAGAAATAGGGAGAGGCAAAGACGGACACGGAGAAGCACAATAACAACAATAATAATAATGATGATAATGGAAGTATAACCAACAATAATAATAGCAGTCATGAGTGTCAAACAGGACCATAGGGGTCCCCACGTCCATAACCGTGGGGTTCATGACCCTGGATGGAGAGGGAGAGGAGGAGAGAGGAGCTCAAAGCATCATGGGAAGTCCTCTGGAAGTCTAAGCCTATAACAGCATAACTAGGGGCTGGTCCAAAACAAGCCTGATTGTTCGATCTCTGCCTTCAAGAATTACAGCCTTCATCCCTGCTTTCTTTGACATTTTTGTCTAAGAAAGCAGCACCATATTGTCTTATGGTGTTTTGTGTAATAGCCAGGTAGAAACGAGGTCTTTAAGGCCATTGCTTACTTGGGGTGTTTCTTGCCACAAAAAAATGTAGATTTTTTTGTATGTGTGTGTATAATTGGCTAATCAAGGATTGAAATAATACTGTAGAGTTTCTACCAACAAAGGTATGCACATGTGAACACCACACCAAGCAGTAATGCTAAAAGTTCAACAAATGAGCCTACAATGAGTTTTTATCCACACACATCAAAATGTATACACAGTGCATATAGTGTGTTAAAGGTTTATTCCATAAAGCATATTCATTTCTTATGATATTAGTAGAGATAGTCTTGGTTCATCTCTGTTACTAAATATTGCAGGAAACTCTGACACAACACAAGTTTGCCCTTGATCCTTGTCTAGTAATTTTCATTTGAATAGGCAGTTGAAATAATGGTAACCTGATCACCCATGGCCCTGTTCTTATTTGAAACAGGAAATGTCATGTACCATTGGATAGGTGCACCACAGTACACACGTAATATGTTACCAGTTATACCAGTTATAAGTGCTTCTTCCAGTATTAATGAAAAACACGTTTCTTCTTTTGCAGGAATCTGCAGATATACAGCTATGGAAGAAGATCTCACAATACCTCATGATTCTGCCAAAAACTGCAACATATCAGTTATAGAGGATGAAAAAGAAAAGGTAAAGGACTTTGTGTATAAGCATTTCCGAGAGGTGACCGATGGGCCAACACATTTCAATAATTCAGAAGAATCTCCTATTAAGGAACATGGGATTTCCGCCAAGAAGGATAAACAAACTCTCAGTAAAGCTCATTGTAAAATTCAGCAGGGGGCTGTTTTCTCTGGAAAAATACTGAGTTTTGGATGCTCAGTTTGTAGAGATGATTCGACATACAGTCCCAATGATCTCCTTAAACATTTTCGAGCGGCCCACAAAGGAATCCTTCCTACATACCCTTGTGATCTGTGCGGTTTTGTAACGAATGAATTCCCTGCTCTGCAACGCCATCGGATTGAGCACCGGAATACTCTTGTTACATGTGAGCTCTGTGACGATGATGTTCAGTACTCCCTGCTTTTGCTGACCAGACACTACATCATGTGTCACAGTCTAAATGGACAGTTTCACTGTGACTGGTGCCAGTTTACAACTGTGGATGCAGGGACATTCGTCCAACACATCCATCATCATAATGAAAGTCCTTGGAAGTGTTCAAAATGCAGACATATTAGCATGAGCGAAGAGGATCACCAAAGGCATATGAAAGCTCACTCGGGTACATTCCCCTTCTCCTGTCAGATCTGTGGATATGGTGCAGCAAGAAGTGACTACCTTAAAAAACACATGGCAGCTGTTCACAAGGAGGAATCTGAGAGAAGAAATGTGTGGAAAGCTATGGAAGACAGTAGCACTCCCACAAATTCATCTGGAAGTGTAAAATATTTGCTAAAAAAGAGTGGTGAATCACAGGAACTTCAAAGGATATCAAAACTGAACTGTGTCTCTGGGAGTTTACCGAACCAAAATGGCAGGCTAATCAAACCAGAGTTATCTTTGGAGGAGACCCACCACACTGATGGGACTGTAGCAAAAAAGGACAACAAAAATGGGAGCAAAGGTTCTCATAACACAGAGCAGTCAATGCCAGTCGTGTTACAGGAATGTGACAGCTCTGCAAGCTCTGACACTGCAAATCACACCAATCCTAATGGGCTGACTGTTCTAATGGTCAAAAACAAAATATCTCTTCCTCCCAACTGTACAACCAAAGTGATGGGGTTTAAAATGGTTGATGGGAAAAAACATTTAGTTCTCAAAGTAATACCAGCAGCAAAGCAAGACCTTTCCACTGAGAACAATTCCTCAGTTGAAGATGTGGGCTCCTCAGCACCAGATTCTGTGTTTGATAAAAGTAACGTTTCTTATGAGAATGGGGAAGGCTCTGCTAGTAGGAGCTCAACATCACAGTGCTTTGCTGTTTCACCAAGAAGTGGATCTTGCATACAAACAGATCAAGATGATATCATGGCAGTAAAAGTAAAGATTGAGGAGGAAGAAACCTCTGTTTGCAACTTTGACTCCACCCCACACAGAGATGATTTTGGGGAAGAGGCTAATCCTTCACTAAGCAGATCTTCAACTTGTGCAGATACGTTATATCCAATGACAAATGAGTTTGATCATGTGGGAGACCAAAGTCACCCAAGCCAAATGGCCTGCTCAGAAAGAAGTCAGTTTGATACTAACTTCATCTCTGTAACAATTAACACTGATGGAACTGGCCATAGTGGTTACAAAATTAGTAATACTTCGACAGTATGTGATGGGAAGGTCAGTACGTTATCCTTACCTTCCAAAGTTGCTCAGGAAACACTTCTTTCCAAACCAGTCAGCAAAAAAACTGTTGAGAACTGTGGGGCTGCAGATGAGATACCTGTGAATGACACAGGGACAGAAAAAGTCATTGACAAACATGAAGGGAACTTGTATTTTAACACTACAGAAAATAATGACTTATCTCCTCAAAGCACTCCAGAAAAGCCTGATAGGGTCAGAACTCAGATTAAATTGAAAAATGGCCAGCAAAATGGTCAAAACCTATTGCCAAATCTGGTTCCTCCATCAGAATCATCCTCACCCACTTCAGGTACCCACAGAGAAAGTGCTATGGGCTCAGAAAATTGCACCCAAAATTCACCAAGCCAAGAAGTATTTGCATTTCACAATTATTCCAAGGAAACATTTAGCACTTCTCCAAACACTACCCAGAACTTTGACAATATGTCCGAACTTTCTGTAGACAAAGATAGTATTTGTGAATCATCGCAGTTTAGCTTGACATTGGCAGAGTCTCCAGAACCATTCACAGAAAGTGACAATGGAGATGACTCATTTCAAGAAAATCATCGGGAGGCCATGAAAAAATTATCAGATAGTGACATCACAGTTGATGAGTTCACAGCTAGTGCTGATGATCCTCAGACTGAGGATGAAAACCCTGAATCAGTGCTCCAAGACTTTAATATTATCAAAGTTGAGGAGGAGAGCATTCCTATATCCAAAAAACAGTCTGAGACAAAGTGTAGTTCAACTTCATTGGGCAGCTTTGTGGAAGAACATTCAGATGCAATCATTACCCAACAACTTAACAAAGAAAGAATAGAGTCTACATGTGTAAGCAGTGATTCTTCGAAGCCAACAAAAACAACTCTACGAATTCTTCAACTGCCAGAGGGTAAGCAGCCAGTACTCCTGAGGGCTTCTGAGAATCGATTTGCCATGCCAATGCAGGTCAAGGCCACCCCAGGTTTCAAACTGTTAACAAATTCTGCAAACCCTCAGATCAATGTATCTTACATGAAGCCAGGGACAGAAAAATCAGCTAACCCTACTGGTGTAACTCTTACTCCAAACAGTAAGAGGACCGGTGTATCAGCACCAAAGACAGGAGCTACTGAAAAAGGGACAACACTTCTCTCTGCGGTTCAACCAGGTGTTGGCACCACCTCAAATCACTACCTTATTAACAGCTCAAGTTTGAAGGGTCCTGTATTCCTTTCAAGCACACCGCATAATAATCCTACAGACAGAACAGCAAAGACACAGCCAACTTGCTACTTGGTACAGAGGTCTCTTCCATTTGTTCAGGACCCAAGTACTCCTGGCCTTAGACTGGCAAGTACACAACTCCCACTAAATTCACGGCCAATGCTAGCCATGCCCATGACCCCTACAGACAAACCCAGCACTCTGCAGACTGGCCGTCAAGCATTCTTGCTCCGGTACATTTCTCCACCCAAATCAGGCTTACTTCTCAACAACCAAGAATCCAAGACTGGAACTCAGTGTAGCCCAACTAGTGAAAGCACTGGAAACAAAGTTATATTTAAACTTGTCACTTCTACCGGTAGCCTTCTTACAAGTGGTACGTCCACCTCAAGCAGTCAGCCTTTGTTTTTGGCCACCAGACCTCAGACCCAGTGTTTCCTGGTGTCATCAAACAAAACGAATGCAAATGCCTCCAATAGACTAAAGAAACTGATCACCATACAAAATACTGGACCGAAGGATGTTAAGGAATCACCCTGTCAGATGGCTGTAAAGGTACAACCGTGTGAAGCAGAGAAACCTATTCTAGCCCCAAGGCCAATTCGGCCTCCAAGCCAAAGGAAAAGGCGCAGGAAAGCATTATTTGATGAGCTTCCCTCAGCAGTGCATAAAGCTAGAAGACTCTCAAATAAAGCACTAACTGAGAAAGAGACTACTGTGTTATGGAAGCCTGTAGCCAAAGAAGTTGAAAGGACTCTGAGACTTGCCCCATTCAGTTCTCTACAGCAGATTAAATGTCCTCGCAGATACCAACCTGTAGTGGTGCTCAATCATCCAGATGCTGACATTCCTGAAGTGGCCAATATCATGAAGGTTGTAAAGAGGTATCGGGGTGCTGTTACTAAGGTCTCTTTGTCTCAGAAAACAATCCAAGCACTCTCAGAGCTTTGTGCTCTAGGGAAGAAGTCCCCGACCAAAGGTGCGTTGTCGCAAAGCGGTGATCCAAGACCTCGGCCAGTTCAGAGTTCTGTCCGAGAGCGATTCCTCCTGAAACTGAAGTTAAGGAAAAAAAGCAAAAAAAAGTACGAGGTTGTGGAAACTTTATCAGGTTGTAGACAAGAGCCTGTGGTGTTTGACTGCTGGTTTTGTGGTCGACTCTTTAACAGCCAAGAAGATTGGATCGGCCATGGCCAGCGACATCTTATGGAGGCGACTAGAGACTGGAATAAATTGTTCTGAAAGTTTTCCATCAACTCTAAACGGGTTGATATTCTGTCCTTTTTGAGGTGGAACAAATGGTTGAAGCTGTATATTTTTTAATGACCTTCCACTAAACGTTTGTTCAATTTCTGGTCCTGTAAATACATATTCTTAAGTGAATCATAGTTTATCTTTTCATAGGTGCATATTCTGGTAAATTATGTACTGCAAGCATGATTTATATCATGCATGCACAGGTCAAATTGAACTGTGAAAATGGTACACTGTAATTAGGAGTTGTGGTAAGAGCACTGGCTTAAAGAAAAGGGGATAGAATCAGCAAAGGTTGTATGCAGAGTTGGATAAATTACTCAGGTGATTTCATATTAATCTGGTTTGTCTTTTTTCTCATAAATTAAACAACAAAAGTATAGGCCTAGCTTAAGGGACTTTTGTATCTTTTCTTATCCTGCACACAAGGACAGGTAACTATTTGTATAGCTTAACCCTAAAGCTGGTAGATAAATTCAGTTGTTTTGCGCTTGGTCCAAATTATTCCTTTTTTTTATGATGTTCTAATTGAAGAGAGTAACATTTTACACAATTCTATTGTCAGGATTAGTTTACAGTTTCCTTGTCAGGATGTTGTCAACTTGTAGCATGCTTTTGTCCTAACTAGAGCAGAGATTTTTCACTGTATTCTCTTTAATTTGCAAATAGACAGTTGGTTTTATAAAATGCCTTTTCAGGAAAGAAAAATCCAATGTCTTTTAAACAGGGATGCTTCATGGCACACTGTCAGTACTTGAGAAATTCAGATCAGCCCATTCTACACCCTATGCAGTTTCCATGCAAAAATGTTATTGTTGTCAGCAGCTCAGGCTGTTTGCTTGTGCTCATGTTGTTAATTATGTGAATTCACATTTTATCTCTGAATCCAATGATGCATCTTAAAGGGCCCATGACTTTGCTTTCAGACTGAGTTTATTTTGTGGGTTTTAATGGTTGTTCCTGAAAGATAATGGTGCAGGATGTTAACATCAAGAGTGACGTCACAGAAAAATCTGTCAACAGGAAATGTCACAGGGCTCTACATTCAGACGTCAGTTTTTAGTTTCCCAAGGTTTAATTATTTTAATCATCATATTTCAAAAATTAATCAAGAATTGTGAAACATTTTCCATAGATTCTCAAATGTGAATCTTTTATTGCTGTCAACTGATGAAACTCAACACTTCATTTGGACATTAGTTTCAAGTTTACTTTCTACTGTTCTTATTACCAATTGTCGGTCATCTAAAAAGCACTTTGAGTTACACCGACTTGTAAGAAAGGTGCTATAAAAATAAAGTTTCATTTGAGTCCTGTCATACTCAACAAACTGCTGCTCTAAGGTTCTCCTCTCTAACAGAAACATTATTTTCATGCACATTTTTCCTCATTTCCTCTATTGTTAGCGGAACACACTTCATGCACAGATGTTTCTTATCAGAAGCATATCATTGGCTCAAAGGCATAATCTTATTTTTTCCTTTATGCTTTTAATGTGAAACATTTGCGGGACTTGTAAAGTTTCATTGACAGTGGCTTAACTTAAACTGAAAAAGATCATTTAATCAGTAATTCGTTTAGATAGGAGAAACTGCTAGCAGCAGACTGAGTATGACATGACTTTGACTTCATCAACAGGAAGTGTTGAGTTTGAGTTAACTGAACAGCATTTTTCAAAAGTATATTTTACAAAAATATTATTATAAATGTTATTTATCAAAAGGATAGTTTCAAATAAACACCTGGTTCTTCTGAAGCTGAGGTAGATAAAACCCCTAGTATGAGAGAATTTTGTGTCATAAAAGCAACTGGACAACCAATAATGTTAAGCCCTTTTTTTCACTGTACCAGCCTTTATGAAAGAACTTATTTTGGGCCAGTTGGACCACTACCACAGCTCTTTGGGATATGGAAAGAAAACAGTTGCCCCTTGAACCTGTGTTACTGCTGCTAGTGCTGGTTAGAATAAGGACAGTGGTAGACCAGCAGTTTTTATGTTGGGAGGGGATGGCTGGATCACCCCAAAAACATTTTATTAAAAGTAGAAAAATGTACACTGCACATGAGTAAAAGAGGGTGTAAGAAATGTGAAAGAGCATAAAGTTGCTATAGAACAAAACAAAACTGCACCCAAGAGACCCAAGAGAAAAACACAGAAAATACATCTTTCATACATTTTAAGCTCTTATGGTTACATTTAAAACTTGCTTCTTAATCTCATAGTTTCAGAGGTGATTTAAGAGTTCTCTTCTGTTAGTTTGTCATGCTCTGTGAACATTTTATGTGTAGTAGGAGCCCTAAGTGTAACCCATGTGTTTGGACTCAGCATTAACTTTCACATTTTTTATTGCATTGATGTTGTACTGTAAAAAATGTTCAGTCATGAACAAAGTCCAATATGCTGTACATACATTTACTTTAATGTTACATTTGACACACTTTTTTTTTCTTTTTTGGATGGACTTTGTTTTCTGTAATGGGAACAGGACATGGACTTTGCATTTTCTTCATGGGTTTTAATGATTGTATTACATGATAATTGAATCGTGGAAATGAATGTTTTATTCCATTCAATATGCAAACGTGATTGAACAATGCAAGCCATGCTAATGTTTTTTATACTTTCAGAGTGGTTCTAAACAGCCAGCCTCCAATTACTGAAGCTCTGTCCTCTGTGGGAACACGTCCACTTTGCTGCCGACATTTCTAAATGTGCATTTTTTAATCAACAGCTCCAATCAACCACAGGGTGTTTTATTCTATATAGGTTTAATTTCCTGACATTCTGTTATCTGAAACTCCCAGAAACGTAGCACCTGTTACTGCTACATTTCACAAACTTTTTTTTAAATAAGTACTTCAGAAATTTTTTTGGGAAGTGCACTTTTTTTGCTTTAATTCGAGAGTGGGATGATAAGTTCAGTCATGTCTGTATTTTCAGTATTGAGTCGTGAGTGACGAGTTAGCCCAGCTTAGCATACAAACTGGAAACAGCTAGCCTCAGTTTGTCCAATTTTCTTTTATTTTTTTTAATGAAGAAGTCGCCTCTAAATCTCACTGGTTAATGTGTTATCTCATTTGTTTAAACTGTGCACAAACAGACATTTGAAAATGACATTTAGGTGAAGTTTTGTGCTGGAATTATGTTTTTGTAAGGTATTGGTTGGTGTTTTTTTTTTTTTTTGTTTTTTTTTTACTTTGTTTACTGTCTTTATGCTAAGCTAGACTAACCATGGTCCACACAAAGGCACCATTTTGATACTCTCAGAAAGAAAGCAAATAAGTGTTTGTCTCAAAATGTTGAACTGTTTCTTTAATCAAACCAGCCTAGTTAGCCCGGAAAGCTAACTTCCCTGTTATTAATTATGTCCTTCCAAAAAAAATCTTCCTTTTCTGTTCACAATCCCAACCCAGTCACAACCTATTTAAAATGAACCCAAACTGTTGTACGGTTTCTGTTTTATGGGGGGAAGAAATAATCATGACCTGACGTTCAGCCTGAAAAATGTCTTAACACTATAAATGTCCAGGAACTGTTATAGGCAACTGTGGTTTAAGGACTTGAGTTTCCTGCTGTCCTAAAGTAGTCACATGGTTTATATTCCTAGATTTAAACGGTTTTTCGCAACCAAATTCTTCAAATAAAGGGCTACAGTCTAAAATATTGCTTATACTTTAAAGTGAAAAGAACTATAAAGTGACTTAACGTTTCTAATCGTTTTATTTTCATCATTTTGAGGTATGTTGATGATTGGTATAAACTGAACCGTGACTCATCTGTCGTGATGAGAATCTGATGACCGTATTGATCAAACAGGCTAATCACACGGTTGATACAGTTAAGTGTTCAGTACATATTTAATGCAATAATTCATTTACAACATACTGTATTGACTTATTTGTCTGATGGTGTAACTCACTCCCCTATTAGAGACTTCTTGAACTGATTACAGCAAATGGATGCAAACACCAAAATGAAGCCCAGGTCCTCCTCCAGCTGGTTTCTGAATGATTCACATGGTTCAGTTTCTAGGATGGAAACTTTGGTTTGAAAACAGCCCTGTTGTTGTTTCCGCCTCTTTTTTTCTGTTTCTTTATTTCTCTCAGGCCAAAGAACTATTTGGTTTTATCATTTTTAGTTATAGCTTTTCTAACTGTACAAATGAGTTCTGCACTGTGATAACTACAAACCACTCATTCTATGGGGACACACTACTAGTTCACCTTATTTCGTCCATTGTGTACGCCTAAATTTCAAATTGGACAGTGATTATTCCTTTTTAATACTTTGAAATCAATTTTCATTTAAACACAAAATATTTGACAGTACAGTCCTCTGCTGCATTCCCTTTCAGCTGTTAGTTTAATGATGTTCTCCTCTTCCAAATATTTTTCTTTGTAGGTTTCAACCCTCAAATGCTGAACTCATCATGTACAGTATACTGTTACTGTCCAGCAGGCTGTTCAACTCTTTACTGAATCTTTTTCCTCATGCTAAGTGCCTCAAACGTCCTTTGGCAGGTTGACAATGTGTACGGTATTCTTTTTGTGCAACTTAGTGTTTCACTCTCCTCCTAATAAATGTACATACCTTATGGAAATAATGTGGTGTGACGGGGGTTTTTTTGCTTGTGAATTTTGTTGATAGCCATTAATGATAGTGTAGTGGTCTGTCTCTCCACTTTAAATGACAGGTTCACAAGCTTTTCAACTATATCGTAAACCAGCAGTCAGGTGTTCATATGAACAGTAAAAAGGTTTTCCTCTCTGTAATCATTCCTCCTGTTCATACTGACTATTAAAAGATCTCCTTCAAATGTGCTTTCAATGGAAGTGATGGAGGACTAAATCCACAGTGTGTCCAGTCATTTCAAAGTAGATGTGAAGCTTATATGAGTCTTCAGCAGTCTGAGTTAGTCATATCAAGTGATATCTGACACATTTAAATTCTTTTTAGCATTAGCATGGTGAAAGTATAGTAACAAAAAGAAGAACTTTGCTACTAAAAACACTGTAACATTGAAACATAGGAGACTTGATTTGACTCATTTGGACAACTGAAGCTTCATATTAGCTTCTGATCAACTTTTAAATACATTTTTACACAGAAGGAGGACTGTGGATTTAGTCCTCCATCACTTCCATTGTAAGTACATTATGAAGGAATCTTCTAATGATAAACAGGTTTCACTGTTCATTCATCCTGACTGTTGATTGGAGACGCACTTGAGAAATTGTGAGCCTGCCCTTTAAGTCTAAATGGGGATGAGCATGATGCTGAAAAGATCCACTAGAGGGCAGCACAGGACAACGTATTTTAGAATTTCCTACTGAAATTGTATTCAGTTGCAGAATCATTCACCCAATACTGTACTTTTTACTTTATTTGGGCCTATATTTGAAACCAGACACATTGTTGATGTAGTATAGATAATTCTGAAGTGAGCCTCTACAACAGGCTTCCTCAGAGTAATGAGTAAGTTCGATTGGAAGGCACACATTAAACATACCTCAAAAAGATACATCATGTCATTTTGAGGTTATTCCTTTCGGTTTATACATGTCTTGGGTAAGAGGAGGGTTTTTTTTAAGTTATGAAATTGAATATATTCAAATTGTACATATTTATATTATTTATAAAAACATAATTTAGAAGAATCTTAAAAGAATATACAGGAAGCACGCAGATCAAATGTTGTTTTGATAATGTTAAACTCGATCTGTTATTTGTGTAAAAGAGAAGAAAAAAACCTCTCTGTTTTATGTGTCACCATCCAGCTCCCTTCACAGACGTATTAAATGCTAATCTAGAATCCTGTCTGGGATTCATTTTTCCCCAGAGCTTTCTATAAACTGTCCGTGAACTCCTACACACTCAGCACAGTCAGCAAGTCTGAAAATAAAGTCTTGGGCTGTCGGGCAGCTCACAGTTCAGAGCAACATCTTTATATAGGCTCCATAAAACCAATCAAGAGAGGACATTCCACAATCAATAACTGATTTAAAAACACCTGAATTTAGCGAAACAATGTATTTTAAGATCCACGCAATAGAAAAGAATAACTGGGCTTTGTAACATTTAAAAACTATCAAGAAAATCCTGATAGGAAGCTGCCAGCTATTCATGACTCATTTCAGCGCTTCCTGTTTATATAATTAGCTGTATCTATTCAAGCAAAAACAGACATCGCAACTTAGATTATAATTGTTTATAATTCTATCAGTTTTACATTCTCATTTATTAACTGAGCATAGATAGATAGGTAGATTGTCAGATAAATAAACATACAAAACAAACATCCACTACCCCAAACTAGACAGTAGACAATAAACATCCCACCCCTACGACATATGCCAACAATACAGACAATAAACAACAACAGCACTGCTATAAACATCAACATCAGACCTGTTAAAGTGCTCATCATGTAAAGTGCGACATCTTCTCCAACAGAGGTTCAATTACTCATTTCACTCCAGTAAACATGGCCTTCTACTTCATCCTCCAGCATCTGGACACTGCAGGAACCTACATCATGATCCCCGTTTGTGGATTTTAGCTTCGTCCTCAATACCATCATTCATCAGATGGATCATCGACCTCCTGTTTGACAGAAAGCAGCCTGTGAGGCTGGGGAAGCAAGTCTCCAACTCCCTGACCATCAACACTAGTTTTCTTCAAGGCTGAGTCCTTTCTCCACTCCTTTTCCCTGTATACCAACAGCTGCACCTCCAGTCATCAGTCCAACAAGCTGGCAGATGTTCTAATCCAGTTGGCAGATGACACCACCCTCAATGGGCGCATATTTGGTAGAGATGAGGCTGACCTTCTGGTGACTCGATGTGGATAAATCAATGTGGACCTCAACACTCATGGGAGATGGTTGTGGATTTCCGGGGTACACAGCCCACCCACACCCATTACCCTGTGTGACTCCCCAGACGACGCTGGAGTCCTTCATGCTTCCTGGGAACCATTATCATACAGGACCTCAAAATAGAAACTGAACATCAGCAGCCTCAAGAAGGCTCAGCAAAGGATATACTTCCTGTAGCAGCTGAAGAAATCCAAACTGTCAAAGTCAATGATGGTGCACTTTTACACCGCCATCACTGAATCACCTCCTCCATCACCATCTGGTACGCTGCTACTATTGTCAGGGATAAAATCAGACTAAATCTACTATCCCTCCAGGACCTGCATGCCTCCAGGATGCTGAACCAAACAGGAAAAATCATGGACAACTCCATCAACACCAGACATAAACTTATTGAAACACTCCCCTCCCTCAACATTACATGTTAAATTAACATAAACACACCACATTCTCTTGTTTACGGATCAGTGATTTTGAGCTTACATTAACACAACTGCATTATTTATTATAAACATGAATTATGCACATTGCATACACTGTTTTCTCCTGGTCAATACTCTGTATATTAACTGTAATTTTGCACCATAATAACACCAAGTCTATCAATATACTGTAAAAATAAACGGCAGAATCTACGGCAGAATCTAGGCTGCTTGTATTTTAATAGCAGTTATTTGGTCTGCAACTGAAACTCACCTGAACATTCTATTAATATTAATCCTCACATATAGAGCACATTTCAAAAACCAAGGTTAAAAAGCGTTTCACATGAGACAATAATCAATTAATGAAAAAGAGTAATATTTGATAAAGGACACACATATATGGCTTGATGTTAAACGATCCCTTTTGCCCATAGGTGGTGAGCATTTACTTGAGATTTGCCTGGTTGTTGGGAGTGGCAGATGGTTGACAGGTGGGGATTTTTTCAGCCACCTCTGAGACTGATCTGATGGTCTGCCACAGAGTCTGGATGGATTCCTAGTTCCTTCAGCAGACTTTGGTATTCCATCCACACTGTTTTGCTTCTGCTGCCAGGGTTAAGCCTCCTGACCAAATCCTACCATGGGACTGTGAGCTCTAAGCAGTCTTCAGTGAAGGGGACCAGACTACCAAATCCAGTGTGTTTCTAGCTTGGTAGAAGGATGTTTGGGCCTTTTTCTGTCTTTCTTCTTGGATCAGTGTTGCCTTCAGGGGAAAGGAGTTGGTCACCCCCCACTGCATCTATACCCAACTGATTTTGAATACATTTAAACTGACACATGTTATGTTTAACAGTGTCTGCAGTTTTTTTAAAATGTGTTTTTTAAAGGTAAGGTACTACTACTACTTCCACTCTCTGTATTTTAACCCAAATCTCAGGTTTTCTGAGTTTGTCATCCTGTTTTATAGGGGGGAAAAACATATTAACGGTTCTGTATACATTTAAAGTCAACCACTAATTTCCCTCGCTCTGATGTTGTGGCCTTCTGCCAAGTTGGTTTTCTTGGCACCAGACCAAAGCCTCTTATTTGCAGGATTTGCTCCACGATGTCTCGATGTCTTTAGGGCTGATGTTGCTTGCTGAAGTGTGTGAGTGTCCATTCACGCCCAATTAATAGGGGTCGTGTAGCATTGCTGATGATCTGGTCTCTGGAGGTCTGTCATCTGAAGTCTTACTAGAATTCTTGTATTCCTCCATAACACTGGTGAGAGGTAGTTCAACGACTTTTGTCATAGAGGCTGATGCTGCTAGGACATTGTGAGATGCCAAACTATTTTTTCCACGTTTGAACTGATGGTTCTCTCTATAGGGATCTCATAGACAGTGAGTGACCAGAGTATCCAAGGGAGAAGTCCACCATGTAGGAACCAGTGCTTCACTCTCCCTGGCAGCAGGGTCTTGTTGACATTCTCCAGATAGTTCACAATGTTCTGCTTTAGTGTTTGCACCTGCTCTTTGTCCTTGAGGCTTTCAGTGTACCATCTGCCCAGGCTTTTTTGGCAGGCCGCTCAGACACTGCACAGACACTCTAAGCTCCCCCTTTACTATGGAGATGTCTCAAGACAGCTTGAGTTTCATCCAGCCCCACTTGATGTTCTCCTGCATTCCAAGTAGCTTCTTGGTGCATGCTGCAGTTGCGGTCAGTGTTGTGATCTGGTCTTTGTCTATCCTGATGGGTAGAAGATGAAGCCCAGCATTAGTTCATTAACTGCCCATTACCCATCTTGAGGCTCGAAGGCCAGGGTGCAGCCTGCCATAATGCCTTCCTCTAAGTGCTTCTATGTTTTCATGAAATCAGCTGTTGTGAAGCACAGTTGCTGATCTTGACCAGTGTAGTGATGAGATCTAGTACTTGGAAGAAGTTGAAGGATTCCCAGAGGAGCTTATGGGGAACTGAGACAAATGTATTGACCAGGTCAAGGAAGATCACATGGTCTTGTTTGACCTTCTTGGCTGCTTGTATTCTGCAAGCAACCAGAGAACACTGTATTCCAGGGTTTTCTCCTTTCTGTACACATGTATCAACGTACTACTTGTTTCTTTCCAGGTAAGTGGACATCCTCTGTGGCACTATGCTGAAATAGATTTTCCCCTTTATGTTCAGAAGGCAAATGACTCATGTCTGATGCATCCTTGCCTTTCAGAATCAGAAACTGCTAGCTCTTCACCACGCTCTGGGTATCACTTGCTTCTGCCACACTATCCTCATGAGCCCCCAAAGAAAGTATGGCACATCAGCAACAGTTTTGGGCTACCTCACATAATGCCCTCTGATCTGTTTCTCCATTAGAGGTCTCTGTGGTTGGTTAGGTCCTTCCACTGGCAATTCTACACTTGTATTAACCTCCTCAGTGACGGGTGCTGATGCTCTGTGAACTTTGGTTTGAATCACTGTGCATCACTCGACTGAGTTGACTAGTTGCTTCTTAGGAAATACTGGTCACTGTGAGGTCCCACCTTTTCTTACCTTGCTTATTCAAATCCACTTTCTTCCAACCACAAATGCACACATGAAGCTTGTGTCCTGCTGCTGTTGTGGTTGTCCTGTTTTTCTCCTCCTTCTTCTCGCTCATTTAGTTCATAGTCATTTCCATTCCTGGGTTTGTAATCTATGTTGTCAATCAGTGAGGCATCTTGCACCCCCATTCTTGTAGGATCTAGGGGTATATTTCTTTGGTGACATTACGTAGCACTCAACAGGTGTCTCCAACATATTTTAATACTGTTGGGGACTGCTGCCATAGGTAGCTAGCCTATCACAGCCCTATTGGAGTCTGTTCCCCAAGGGCAGCTGTCTAAAAAGACATAAATAAAGTATAATGATGTCACAGTGATGAGATCAACTTTATTGATCCTACACAGAGAATCTGAAGAATGAATGAAGCAACATAATTATTATCATAATGAAGCAGTAAAACACACATATATGACTAGAGACTGAGTGTATTAAGAAAAAATATCATAAGTAAATGATGGAATGAAATTGCAATAAATAATAATAATAAATATCATTACACTTTTTCACAATTGCCCTTGAGGGCTTGAAATATCAACAAATTGTCAGTAAATAGTTTGTGAGCCAACTAATCGATCAGCTAATCATTTCAGTGCTAAAAATGTTTTAACAAGATCAATTTCAAGTCAATATTCAATTACAGTAATGAATTAAAAAATGTTATAATATGAATTGTCCTGTGTAACAGAATCACAGAGATTCATACAAGTTCAGTTCTGATTTGTATTGTTTAGTGATAATGTGTGTGGAGTGTGATGTGTGTGTAAATGGTGATGGCTGAGTGTGGTGTAAATACTCACATATAAATGATTTGCTTCATACACTAGCTTTGATATATTGAAATTAAATGATCCTTATAAACAATCCTTATAAAAACAAATGCTGTTCAATACTTTATTGTCATTTCTACATAGTCGATAGGAATTTGGTTTCATAAGCTCACACAAAACAAGAACCCCAGTCATATACAACCCCCCTTTCCATAAAATCGAATAATATAAAATAATGCAACATGCACAGTTGTACTATAAACCTTTTATGGTATTATAAACATATAACTAAATAATAAGATAGAGATACAGTGTATAAAAAAGGGAAGGTCCTTACATGTTGAGAAAGTACAGAAATGTGTGCAGAGGAGAAGCAGTGGAGTAGACTGGACATGTGTGCAGTTGAATAACAATAATTACATATGAATATATCTATTAGGCAATCTAAATGTGCCATAATGAGCTGGAATCTTTAAGCATGTGTATATAGTATGTCATATAGGCAGGTGCAGGCAATAGGCCAACACAGCAGGAAGACAGCCAGGTCTGCAGGCTTCTGTAGGCTTTGAAATAGGTCATGTTCACATCAGGGACGTCTGCATAATTTTTCTGACTTCTCTGCTGCTGAAGTGGTTCAGGCCAGTGGCCCGTGGCTGTGGAGGAGAGCGCTGTGTGGGGGAAGGGACGATATCATCATCAGAGATGCTGAGACACAAACACACGAGCCGACTGAGGACTTTTCATCTAAAGTGATTTCTTTATCGCACTGATGGGAGAAAAGTGATAACAGGCTGCGGATTGTAAGTATAAACATGTTAGAGCTCTTCACGTCAAGTGTTTAGTCACATAATGTGTCACTGGGTGAATATGACAAAGATGTGAGCCCATATAATTAAAATTAGACTGAGCTGTCATGCAGAACAAGTTTATGAATTCACAGCTCTTAAGACTGTACTTTTAGGTTCATGTCACCTGTGGTTTTTGGGGTTGTAGACAATATTGTTAGCCAGTGGCACTTCAAACCCATTTATGCATGTCTAAATGCCGCCAGGTGTTCTCTGAAATGCTATTGATCACTTCCGATATCTAAACACATTATGTTTCATTTCCTCTCTTCTATCCCATATACTATTTTATATTTATATGTATATTGTCATCTTCACTAGGTTCCAGGGAGTGAGTTGAGAGTCATTTCATTATTTCACACAAAATGCATATTATATATGCATAAAACTTGTATAGATGGTCTGTTAGTACTTTAAAAAACAAACACATACACAACATTTTTTTTTAAATTTCATATTGTCAAATGTTCTTATCGCAGTACATTTTATTGAATTGTGTCTCAAACTTAAAAAGTACGGTTTAGAAGTGCCTTGAGATGCCTCATAATTCAACATGCACTTTTAAAAAATCTTTTGGTTACTTTTGTATTGTAAGTTATGTGAGGCTTCCGTTATTAATCTGTATTATTACACCCAAAATATGTCTTGGGCATGCTTTCAATAATAACTCATTCTGTATATATTTATAACATTTTGATTCTACCAATAAACAAAACAACAATATTTGGTTTAGCTTAATTAGGGCCCGAGCGCTGACCAGCGTGAAGCCCTATTGTATCTGTAAACCGACATGCAAGGGGTGGCGGGGGCCCTTTCATTGCTGCTTGCAGTTTTAATTATTAATGTATTAGTTATCCACATCAATGCACCTACATGTCTAACCACATCTTAAGTATTTCTATATAAGATTAAATATTTATGACTAAACAAGCAGCGATAAAAGTGATAATTTAGAAAAAAACTAATTATCATTTATATCTATAAAATATCCAATATGTGTATTTTTTTTTTAATTGTATAATATAATTAGTCCAAAAAACAAAAGAAAAATTGCTCAACAAAACAAGAGCAATGACTGATGCGGTGTATGACAGTAAATCTTTATTTTTAGTACAGACAACACACAGTGCTCATATTGGTACTCCCTTTGTCTTACAAGGTGTCTCTTTGTTTCTTTACACTGTTGAAAAATCCACAAAAGAAGTGGGAAATAAAAAATATGCCACATCAAAATGGTTTCATGTTTGGACAGCATCTCTCAGTAGATCCCTGCCTCCAGCCTGTGAAGACCTTCAGGAAACCCTGAAGCATTAAAGCTGTCGCAACACTGGGACACGACACACATCACATGAACACAGTCATCAATGTTGGGTTAGTGTCGTTTGATGATTCCACCTACGCCTCCATCAAACTGGGATATGTTGACATATAAGTGAACATCTGTGTTTAACCTACAATATATAACAGAGTGATATATCTCATCCCTCTTTAAATTAACACTAGTTCCCATAAGTGGGCCTCATATAATGGCTTAAATGTAGAATAAAATGTGTTTAACTGAGTGAGATTGGAAAGGTTGATCCACTTTCACTTGTTCAAAATGCGCCACTAAATTATCATGAACCAGAGGTGTTTCACAAAGAAGGCCCAGAAAAGCAGGTTTTAATGTGAAAAGCTTGTCTTCAGTAAGCCAAACTAACTGAACCAGCAGTAAACCTGACTAAATAATAATAACACAACAAATAAATAAGGCTCAGTGACTAGCTTTTTTCAGAACTGCATCTCTGGCATCATATTTATGTTATTTCTCAGTGCAGTATGGGACATTCCGAGCACGGAAAACTTTTTTTTTTCCAAGCAAAATGATATTGTAGAGAAATTAAGACCATGCAACCATGGCAAACACACAAGAATGTCTTAAACACAGTAAAGGTTTTCGTTTGGTTATATTAAATTCTTCCTCTTGGGATAACAATTTCTTTACAAGATTTATTTTATGATATGATACACAGTATTGATCAGCAAGTACAATTGGCTCAGTTTTCCAGTAGGCATCACGTGAGCTACATATATGACAACTTAGCCATCTGTAAGGTTGAAAGCACTGGAAAAAGTAAGTAAACTTTCACTTTAGTTAAAGGTGCTGTGTGTAGGATTTAGTGACATCTAGGGGTGAGGTTGCATACTGCAACCAACTGAACACCCCTCCCACTCACCTTACCCTTCTAAGCATGTAGGACAACCTACAGTGGCCACAAAATTTGTAAAGAAAAAAAAGCAAAAGTCCATCTCTACAGCTAGTTTTTGGTTTGTCTGCTCAGGGCTACTGTACAAACATGGCACTACACATTGGCAGACTCCGTTGAAAGGGACCCATTCTCTCTCTATATATATAAAGGTCTCATTTTAAGGTAACAACAACACAAGGACTCTCATTTTAAGGTGATTATTAAATATTGCTGAATATTATACACTATTTCTGCCGAGTCTGTTCAACTAGATGCCGCTAAATTCTACATACTACACCTTTAAGATAAAGTCTGATTTAAGAACTGTTCATTGATTACTTTAAACTAATAATTCAACATTTTAGGAAACTAGCTGGTTCACTTTAACCCCCACCTACCCCATCTTCCCCTCTGTACTTGCTAGCCATTTCCCCCTGCTTCCAGTCTTTATGTAAAGCTATGCTAATAACCATCTGATTTATGAAACGGAAAAATGAGCCTGATTTTCTGAAATATGCTGGACTTAACAAGTTTTCCTCCTTTCTGAAACACCTCCTGATGAAAAACAGATGGAAGTTTCAGGAACAACTTGAAAGGGTTGCTGATGATCTTCTAAAACCTGAGTTCAAGTTTGTATGATGCTACAAACTCAGTGATCTCGCAAAGCTCATTGAGAGAGTTGTGTGTAGTTTCTCATCACAGTGAAAACTGGCACATCAATTTGGCACTATACAAAGTCTTTGCTTTATAGCACACTGCACTTTTTTTTAATCATCTCATCAAGTGAGGGTTACTATAGTACTAGTGCAATACTTGTCAGACAAGAGTCTATATGACTCTATTTGGCAGCATACATAAAGTGTCCCTTTAGAAAATTGTATTAGTTTTCATAAATTAATCTTTATCAAGATATTCATAAATTTAAAATTCTGGATTCATAATAATAAATACATAGAACACAAACACACCACATCTGTATGTATCTACTCATGCACTGTTGCACAGATAAAAAACACACATGCTTGCAAGTGTTATCACGTGTGTAACCACTCATATTACAAATGATATTGTGTCTAGCAATGTCACTAGAAACATAATAACAAACAAATACAGAGTATTTAAAGGTGCAATCAGTTAGTATTTGCATAATATAATTAGGGAATGTTTGCAGGTGTTGCTCTTTCCTCCTTGATGGCTGCTGAGAATTCAAGCTCTTTAAGCAGGCGGGCGTAGTTCTATGAATTGATGGGAATGCTCTACACTCCCAGCCCCTTCAACTAATCACTGTGCATTTGGTTTAGTTTCTCTGAATCCTAATTGAAGTAGCGGTCTTCATAGATTAACTTAGTTCCTTGTAACTAATTGAGCTCTATAGGGTTCCCATTGTATTGTCTCTGTCTCTGAGAATCAATATGTCTGGTACACTAATGAATCCAAGCAGACTTTCTATCAGTTCTAATAAGGTGGTTCTCTTTGTATCTGGGTCTGTTTGAGTTGACCCCATTTAATTTCAGGGCCATCTTCTTGGAGTATTCGTAATGGGTCTGATTATCCTCTGGTCCCTTTTTAACCTACAGGTACACAAAGTCCTGTACTCCAGAACCCAAGTGGACAAGCATACGATTCTCCAAACGCTACATCAATGAACGTTGTAGGTGTTTGAGATCTTTAAAAAATATACATTTATTTTTGTTATCTTATCTCTGTATGATATACGACTCTGATTGGGAAAAACTGGTAATTAGCTTGAAATTTGTAAGTCAACACCTGATGATGTTTATCAATCACAGTGCCTTGGTGAAAGGCAGTAGAAGTAATAAAGAATGGCCTTAACCGTTCCTCTCAGTTTCTTGTAACTTAGACTTTGGGGACATTTTATACCAGTTTGTCAGGAACTGGATACAAAGTTTTGTATGCATGCAGACCTCTAGGCTGGAGTATTCCTTGTACCTGACCTGCATGTCTTTGGACTTTCATAGGAATCTTGAGAAACTGATGCAAACATGGGTAGAACAATACGAACAAGCCCTGAATGTAATTGGTGGGGTTCAAACTCAGGGGCTTCACTGATTTCAACTTTAAACTGCATGGAGCAGAAAATGAATTCCACTTAAATTAAAGTGTCTGGTGTTTAAAAATGTATAAATAATCATTTTATGTCACCCAAAAAGTTAAGATAACTTTGCGATGAAGGGTTCTGGAAGATCATCAGGACATGGAGCCTCACAGAAAACTCAACCTGTGGTTTAAGAGCAAATCTGAAGGCAGTGAGACCCAAACATGAATGGAGTAATATCATTGCAGAGTGGTCTCACAGCTACAAGCGCAAGAAACTATACAGTGGTTTCATTCTTCCAAGGTCCAGTCCGTATGTTTCCTGTGGCGTCTGACCCAAACAGGCCGTCTTCCTGCAGGCTCCTGTTCCTGCCGATGGTGCCTCGCCGGCTGATGGTGCCGTGCTGCCGAGGCAGAGTATTTCTTGGGAAACCTTTATGCTCCATCTCTACGCAGAGACTGTCCTTGTCTTTTTCTGTTGTCTTTGACATGCAGCTGTATGTGTCTGGGTCTTGCTGATATTGCAAAGTGAACGGTTCGGGTTTTTCAGAGCAGCTAGTTGTGGAAGAGTGATCAGCTGAACTGTAAATGTGCCATTGGCAGGTGTGGACCCCATGAGAAGGCAGAAGGAGGCTGTGACAGGAAGTGATGCTGTCATGCATGTTGTGTGCGTGACTGTGGCAGGAAGTCATTGAGTCTTGTACGCTGTGGCACGAGGTCTGGCGTTGCAAAGTGTGGCAGGAAGCTAGCTGCTTATCCAAGTGAGGGCTGGGGCAGGGCAGCTGGAGGTCTGGGTGTGGGCTGCTGCAAACCAGGGGTGAGCCTTCCAGGTGGTGTGCAGTGTGTGGGCTGTCCAAGTGGGAGCTGTGAACACTCCCGTCCATGCTGGTGGAGGTCATGTGAGAGCGGTAGTCCTGGAGGCGTGGGCGTGGGCGGTTGAAAGAGCGTGACTTAGTTCTGTCCGTAAGGCAGCTCTGTAGCGGCAGAGCAGGACGAGGGAGCTCATCGGGAAGCGACTGCGGACGTGGCGAGGACACCCGCTCGGCGAGAGGTGAGATGGGGGTTGCCACGACAGGACTCATCACAGCCACGCAGCATGGCCCCGTGTGATTGGGCGTGAGGGTCTGAGGTGGTGCAATTTTGTGGCAAGAACCCTGTACAAAGTGAGGAGAAAGCAGTGGCTGCTTGCCTGAGCACGGGGAGTTCAGGTGGCATTGTGGCTGATGGAGCTCTTGCCTCTGGCGTTGTCCGTTCCCATTGCCATCCTCCGTCTTGGATTTGGATGGGCAACAAGCCCACCAACGGTGCCATACATCATCACGTTTGGCACAGTGCTGGATGAGAAGAAAAAGTCCCAATGTGACACAAAACGCCCCGTACAGGCAGCTGAATATCATATCCAGAAAATGTCCCAGGGATACTGCCAGTGCTCCTAATGCCCAGGTAGCCAGGAACAGAAACAGGGTGAAGGCTGTAGCCCTGAGCTGAGATTTAAATGAGTGCTCGTTGGCCAGCACTGATACACCAGGAGCAAACGACGGACAATCGGCAGCGAGCCCGGAAGCTGCCCCAGTGTCAACGTGGCAATGATGGTTTGACTCACTGGATGATAACTGCTGCTGCTCCTCGCTCAGCACCCGCAGCTCATACTTCCTCTCAGGGTGGCGTTTGAGCTGGATGTAGGTGCACAAGAAGTACACGGACATGACTAAGACCAGAAGACTCATGGGGGCATAGAAACCTCCCAGGCTTGGTTCCCATGCCATCCAACAACTGAAAAAGACAAACGGAGACATTTAAACATTTATTTTAGTTCTTAAACAATGACTCAAAATATGATTACTCAGAAATAATGAATATTTACTATAAAGCATCATCTCTGCTTCCATAGTTATCCAGGCCAAAAGCTGCTGTAACTCCAACAATGATCAGAGGGATTCCGTCACTTACGAGATAAAATCTGCAAGACAAAGTGAAATTATTTAGTGCAGATGTTTGTTTAAGGGATTTCGGAGGGTAACAGAGGGAAATCCAGCTCAATAAAATGATCTCATCAAAGTAAAAATCTCTACAATTTGGGGTTATAAACTGAAACAACCTCTTGATTTTGATTGCAACAGTTTATCCTTTTGCCCTGCAATTCAGTACAGTGTCTCTGTGACCACACTTTGAAAGTAAATTAGTGCCGCCCATACGTACAGCATGTGTTCTTTCATATGTGGGTGTACTGGAAATCTCTTTATACCAGAAGGTCATAGTAGCTGAGGTGTGGGCTGGTATTGATCCAAGTAAGTAAAATACACTTCGATGCAATAATTGCCAGTTTATCAAGAAGTTTTAAAACTAGAGGCAAACCTGGCAGAACGAGCCCATGGTCTTGATTTTAACCCCAAAGATTCCACCCCTAACCCTAACCCTTAAAGTAACTGCACTTTTAATAATGACGAGTTCCCAGATCGGTGTAACATTTGGCACACAAAGGAGAGATGGTACAATTCTTTTTGTGGAGAATCACAGGGTTGATATGTTATCTATGGAAAAATCTTACACTGTGTCTCCTTTAATCTGTTACAGGAAGATGATGATTTAATCAAATCCACGATCCCATCCCAGTCATCTCCAATGTATTCTACACCCAGAACTGTCTCCCATTTGTGAGAGAAAGTACTTATATCGGACATGTCAGATTAAATTAATAGTGAGTAGAGGGATGAGATAAAGCGCTTTGCATTTTTTCTTGGTCAAGAATTAAATACTCAGCAGCATTAAATGGAGGACTGTCTGGGGATTGGACTACTAGCAAATTTATAAAATGCCTTATAAAAAAATGTTGGTAAAGGTTTCTGTTCAAGGAAAATGCACCAAATCTAATAACAGTGTGACAATAAGACTCTGTGATGCTTTGCACAGTCACACCATCCAGACTTAAAGTTTGTTGGTCCACCACTTTGATCCAGACTGAAACTTTTTAATAATTACTGGATGGATCGCCATGAAATCCAGTACACATGTCCATGGTACCCAGACAATGAATCCTAATGATCCCATTTCCCCAGATCACTGTACTTATAGAGCTATTTTCTAGTCTTTTTGACCACTCAAAGTGCTTTTACATGTCACATTCACCCATTCACACCTATTCATACACTGATGACAGGAGCTACCACACAGTGTGCCAACCTGCTCATCAAGAGGAGAAAAACATTCACTCACACAGTCATACACTGTTGGCACATCCATAGGGAGCAATTTGGGGTTAAGAGCTCGGATTTGAACCAATTAGTGGACAACCCGCTCAGCCTCCTGATTTACAGCTGCCTGCATTTAATTTAGTGAAACATCATTAAATTTAATGCGGACAATGTTTCTGCAAGGTAAGGTAACCACACCTTTACTCCAGCCCTGTGCTTCACACACAGACACAATGATGGTTGATATCAATCTTCTCATCTCACTCTCAGAAAGAAAGAAAATAAGCATTCCCACATGTTCAACTATTAAGCTCTTTGTAATAAAGATCAGTTTTTTATAATCTGGAACACTTTTTATAAAGCCCATGTCTATAATTCATTATGAATAAATAATAATGTGTCACAATCTGTTTGCAGCACAGTAAATTATAGTTATAAGCACTCACAATGCTTTATAACAATAATGCTAACACATTATAACACTTATAAGGTCAAGTATAATATTTGATAATTGCTGGAAACTTGCTGACATTTTTTGCAAGGATTGTAGTGTATTATAATTCTTGGAATTGTAATACATAAAAATCATGTCGGAACTGGCGCTGCACGTGTGGGGACAAGCAGTGGATTTATGGTTGTTGTGTTAGTTGTTTTTTGTACTGTCACTGCAAACCAAATTTCCCCTCGAGGGACAATAAAGCTCTGAACTGAACTCATGTATAATGCATTATAATCACTTTTATGATGCATTATAATGTGATTATAAGTTACTTTAAATGTTCATTGGGTGCTTTAAGTTAAGTGAGACAAACATAATTAAATCTATGTGTAGGGAAGGCGGGTCTTGAACTTTTCTAACACTGGGTCTTGAACTTTGTCTCCCCGACCACAGACCGCTACATTAACCAGTCAACCAGAGAAGTGAGCCACTGGCCCAGGGGAGGCACAGCTAGTGATCCGTGGTGATTAATCTCTAGAGGGCACGGACCTGAGCTGTGACACTGTGCAAGAATAACACACAAAACACTACGAAATGAATTATATGTTTGTACAGCGCCTTGGTAGCTGAGTGATTACTGCACATGCCACATAATCACAGCGTCCATGGTTCGATTCTGGCAAGGAACCTTTGCTGCAGGTCATTCCCCTCTTTCGCTCCCTGTTTCCTGTCAGCCTCTCTGACATGCAAAAATAAATTGTTACATGTTTAACAGGTCATAACAGAAATTGAGTACTCTAATTTGGCAACTTTTTGATGATGAACAACTGAATGATTTGCATTTCACTAATGTAATGTTGCCCTAAAAGTCTCACTCTAAAAACTAAATTGACTTAAATTATAGAGAATGCTATTTTATCTTTAGCTGTATATTTTACTATTATGATCACTCCTTAAAAAAAACATGTTAACACTCGGTAAGTCTCAGCCTTAGTAAGTGTTTGTGTCTATACAGAAAAGCGCTGGTACTGGGAAAATGAAAAAGTTGTGTCAAAGTTATCAAATTTAGCTTGAAGATAAGAAAAACTGTGAGCTTAGCTAAAATGTTGGGCGCTAAATCAAAGAAGCTGTACACAGTGGGAGGTGGTTCACAGGGACAAGAGGTGCCAACCGCAGTCAATAAATGATGCGAAAATTCTCTTTTATGTGATAAAGTAACTCAGTCGTAAAATGTGTTTCATTTTAAATTCTCGCCAGTTATTTGATTTTGATGGATCGCCTTCACGGCTCCTCACACTGTGCTGACAGCAAGGTGAGGAAGGATCACATAGCTGAGTATTGTTGTTATTGACTTTCTGCAAGTCTGCAAGGGCACTCAATGATGAACTGACGAACCACACAAAACACACCTGCTCCAAATCAGCTGAAAATCTTGTAAAAACAGAGAAAGAGGTGCGAGGGCATCATGGACACTGCTGTAATCGTTACTACGCAACACATCTGACTTTAAACCCTGATGATGTTTTTGAAAAGCGGGATGCGGCTTGTTGACAGAACCCAGTGAAGGAGTCATGATTAATTCACACGTTGCTGATTAGTGAATTCATCCAAACATTGTGCACATGAACACACACACACACACACACACACACACACACACACACACACACACACACACACACACACACACACACACACACACACACACACACACTAGAATCCTGCAGTCTGAGTCTGAGCTTATACCTGAGGATGGTTGGTTTGGTGCGAGTCTGGGCCGGTCTGTTCCTGTCGTGAGCACGAAGCGGGTCTTTGGACACATCTTTACAGATGTTTCTAGCGGTAAACGTCAGCCACAGCATGGTAGACAAAGAGGCATAGTGGAGCACGATCCCAACCTAATATATGAAGATAGAAACAGAGATTCACTTGAGCAGTCCATTGTTTAAATTAGCGTGTGTGTGTGTGTGTGTGAGATATCTGGGTAATCACCACATCACATATTGTGCTCTGTCCTATTATTTTGAATATAAACAATGTTATGTTAATGAGTGAATGATAATGAGTGAATAAGCACAGTCATCAGAGTTAGATATTGTAATTACATTTAATTTGGGGTTCATTGTTGTTAAACACAATGGAATTGGCCAAACACAGAATCCTTTTTCTAATTACTTTATTTCCATATTTATCTGCATACAAGTTACATACTGTGATGTGATACTGTGGTTGGTGAAATAAGTGTCACAGTGTTAGTTGGTGTCATGTTGGTTCTTCAGAGCCACGTACAGTACACCACTTAGCCCAGTGGTCTCCAACCCTGCTCCTGGAGAGCTACTGCCCTGTATGTTTTAGGTATCTCCTCCCTCTAACACACCTGATTGTAATTATTAACCCATTCACAAGCTAGAATCAGGTGTGTTAGAGGGAGGAGATACCTGAAACATACAGGGCAGTAGCTCTCCAGGAGCAGGGTTGAAGAACACTGATCTAGCACGTCAAACGTTCACCATGTTCAATACTTTAGATTGTAATTCCTCCAAAAGTAATATTACCATGAGCCTTAGCTGTACTTTGTGTTTACTACTAATTAGCAAATGTTATCATGCTACCACACTACACTCTGATATTTTTGTATGTCATTACTGTTAAAAAGGCCAGCAATTTTTAAATTAGGCAGTGTTTTAAGGTCACCTGCAGTCCATTTAAATAAGCAGAGCTGCAGCTGCATTCAATTAAGACTAATTAGTCAGTTCCTGTGTCTTCATGCCCACTAATCTTCTGTTCCATCCCCGGCTCCTCCAGTCCACATGCTGAAGTGATCCTTGGACAAGATACTGAACCTAAATTGCTGTGCCACTAATGTGTGAATGAGTTTTAGATTAGATTTCCTGATGAACAGGTTGGCACTATGCATGGATTAGTGTGTGAATGGGTGAATGTGACATGTAGTGTAAAAGCTTTTGAGGTTTTGGGAATGTTGGAAGGCTAGAAGGAGCTATATGAGAGAGTTAGTGTTGAGGTGTAGGTCCTAGTGAACCACCCACCACTTATTCACTTATTAATCAAATGGTGACTATTTAAATAAACTGGTGATCTGTTATCTTTTTATTTAACAAAAAGAAGAAGTCAGTGAACATCAGTGGATGTGCTCAACCAACACGTGAGGAGTCTTTCACTTCTTTCAGGTTTAAAGAACACATTTTTAAGCGCTGCTGAGAAAGTTGGAAAAATAACTCACAATTTGACACACAAAAGGTAAGTTGATCTGATTGATGCCCCCGGCAAAAACCCCAAATGTCAGCCCAGTGTGAAAGAGGAAGTTGAGGAGTGTGTGCCAGCCATTCCTGTTGATGCGGATCACACTGCAAAAAATGAATAGAAGTAAATGTCATTATTTACTATTAACCTTTTTTAACCTAAACAAGAAGACTTTAGAAATACAGTATACTGTTGAAAGAGAATGTGACTTGAACTTCTTTGTCCTTGAGAAAAGGGGGGAACATTTCACATACATGTGTAAGAACGAGCAAATGCATGAGTAACGTCAGTACAGCTGTAGCAGGAAATGATTAATTGAGACAGCTGTGACACATACTGCTCAAATGTCAATCACAAGTCACAGACACATTTGCAGGCTTTTACTTCTACACATCTCAGCTGGTATACCATTTATTGTCATTGTGAAGATAACTGGGGTGGTACATGTACATGCTCTACAGAAGCTTTAATGTAAAAAAGTATGTTTTTGGTGACTTGAAATTTCACTTTTTGGCTGTATGTCCACAGGTTTGAGTTCCAGGGATATTTAGAATCGTGTTGATGAAACTTGAGGAATAATAATGCTACAAAAATGTATTGATGTTGCAAAATGTTTGATTTTAACAGTTCCTGTTTGTCTTAACATGATGGCTACCAGGGAAGACTTGAAGATATAAGGAGCACCATATTTTCTGTTTTCTTAGCAGATTTAAGAATGCTTATCCACTTAAAGAGGTATCACCATCACAGGTAAGAGTGAGTGGTGCTGAGCCTGTGTGACGTCTGGTTTCTGATCTGAAAAGAGACATTTTAGGCAAAAAAAAAGTGAGTAAATATTAATCCTAACCCTTCACCGACTGTTCAGACTTCTCTTACCTGTGATGGACAATATAAGTCATGATGGAGACGAGCAGACAGAGCAGCATGACTGCTGTGCAGGCATACACCACTGGATGCAGGTAATCCCCGGGGTAAGGTGGGAAGGACAGCACTCTCTTTAAATCCTGCAGTCAGACAGAATCAAGAGAATTTTTGTTTGGTTTATTTGATTCAGACATGTTAAAATAACAAAATAGAATATACAGGCATTGAAATATAACACAATAGAAATGACAGCAAAATCTTAGATAAAAAACAAAATAATTTTATGTTCAAACATCCAATATTTGAAAGGGTGTAGGATGAAGTAACTCTTCTAGTCCTCCCCCCTAATAGAGAACATTTCAATTCACTAATAAATAATAATGTATTTTTCTTATCCTCAAGGACTGATTGAAAAAAATGAAGATGTTGAAATATTGTTTCCTTGTTCAGTAAAACACTAATAATGATTTGAACCATTTTATTGTTGCCAAAAGTTATTGGGGAAAACTACCTGTATGATCATCTAGTAGGAAAAACTTGAATCTGCATTGATTTTTTTATCCACTGTGAAATGTTTAAATCAGTGAAATCTTACAGTATGTAACTATGGTAATCTGCCACAAGTGACCAAACTGAAACACAGCTGAATATAGCCAAAGGCATGTGTCTTCGTAAAACAATGAATTCAATCAATACAACAATAACAATTGGAAGGCAAAACAATACAATTAACATTCAAACAGAAACCATTGAATTGTTTGGAGGGTTATTTTTTTGGATGTGCAGTTTTTTCCCTCCAGCGTTTATCTGTGTAAACCAATGAGGACTTGGTTAAGAGTGTGATGGTTAATTCATCAGCCTGCATAATTCAGACAAATCAACCCTGCAAATCTGATTTACTCTCTGGTTAAAGATACTGGACTGTCTCCCTTCTCCTCGAGTGTCTGGTTGACTAGCTGAACCAAACAGCCCCCCCCCCCCCCAGCCTCATCCTAAAAGGTCTGGGTGGGGCCAATGCAACGGCAAACGTCCTCACTCATCTCCAAGTGAATTTTAACAGCTGCCACAGACATCATCTCGTCCTTTTGTCACTGTGGGGTGCTGCCGAAACCTGCCAGCGTCTCCTCTGAGGAGATGAGTGAGTCCCTCTACCTTCCAAATTTGCTACAACCTCATCCTCTAAGCCAGATGTTATTTGTTTTGTTCCAAATATTAATATTGCATCTGTTATGTGCTACTTACTTATTTGTGTTTTGTTGTTCTTGTTTCTCTTTCTTGCAGCCTCCCTTTCGTCTCCTTCAACTTATTATTATTTCTGCATTTTTTTCTTCTTCTTTAAATTCTAGTAAATGGATATATCTATTTAAGAGACACACACACACACACACACACACTCTAAGAATGACTTTCCTTACATACAAATGCTTCACACCCACATAGGAACCTCTGCACACTGTATGTTCTGTCATGTGTATATGCCTAAAACAAGCCTCTCTGTCCAGTCACTGATCAGTGCTCTTTAATAACCTAATTAACTCAACATGTAGGACTCTGCCTCCAGCTCCTGACACTGACAACAACATGCTGTTGTGAGCTTTCAGAATGCTCATAAAAGCAATAATGATGTTGCCGCTGCATGTACAGCTGAAGAACAATGCTGCTATGAACCACGGCCATCCATAGCATCCTGCCTCACTCATGCTAGTCAGAATGAGCACATGAAGCCTGAAGACTTTGCTGCTGGAGGCTGGAATGTGCTGCATGTTTCCAAAGCCCTGCACAATTACTCAAGCCTCCTCCAGTATGGTTGCATTAAGGAAATCTCCTCACATGGCACCAGGATGGAGCAACGTATACGGAGTGGCGAGATAAATAAAAGGCCAAGACTGTGTGCATTGCAGTGTAATGTAAATATACAGTTATATACATCGTTGTAAATGAAGTGGACAAAGTGTTACAAATAGAAAGCTGTCTGATAAAAGGATTCGAGTCTCAAAACTAAAACAGTACTAAGTCAACAGTCTACCTTAAGCATTATCTTGAAAATATTGACAACATATATGTTATGTGAGGTTATATTTATGCTGAGGAAGTGTTCCCTGCTTTTCTAAATCTAAAGAAAAGCCCTTTAGTTTTCCCTAGATGTTGCAGGAAGTCACTGCACTGTAGTTGTAGTGTTGCCAGCTGCACTGACATCACTGTCTTAAAATAACTTGGTGCACATCATTAAACATGTAAAACATGGTAACAGGGATTTCAGTGTCTCTTGTAATATGAAATCAAATTAACGAAATATACATTAAAGTATCTGACCCTGAAAGCATATTTGGGTTATTATGTTTTTGCCTTTTGGAACAATCAGACAAGAGCAGTTTTGTTTTCTGAGAAGCCAAACTGCACTTTCCTCCCAGCCAGTCTGAAAGGATGAGAAGAGCCACTCTGGCTGGCCATTACAAAAGCCTAACACTGCTGAAAGAGTACAACTATTATTTTCATTGTCTAATATGATGCTTAATATTATTCAAATGTTATTCATATTAAAGTATCTGCAAGATCTTCATTTCCTTCTCTTTGGTGGCACCTGTGGCAATAAGCAGTAATTGCAGGTGTGTTTTTGGACTTCACTTCCCAGAGATGAAACACTGTCACCTGTGTGACGTCAGTCAGTTGGTAGTTGGCAAAGCTAACAGAGACCAGTAAAAACATTTGGCCACTTCACACACAAGTGAATTAAATATGAGTGATGTTGTGTAAGCTTCGCCTACCATCTCTACTGCTGGGACCAACAACTGCTGGGTGATGAAAACATGTCATTAACTGTGTGCTGCTTGTTATTTTTTGTAAGTTATAGGCTTAATCACCATTGAGTTATCTCATTCAGCAATACATATGATGTAACAGACACTTACTTAAATAAATTCAAGATCATTATTTTAAGTTTGATCTAAAATGTCAGAAAACAGTGAAGACAGTTAAATTTGCCCAAATTCCTAAAAACCCTGGCAATGTCTTCAAATTGCAATTTTTGTCCAACCAACAGTCCAAAACCCAAAGAACCAACCCAAATGTAATTTGCTATCACAGGAACCGAAGAACACCCACAAAGATTCACAACAGAGAAGGCAGAAACAAAGAATAATGTTTTTGTTTTTTTAAATGTGACAATGACATGTGGTCATATGTGAGCAGCATGAGTTACCTTACTGATGTGATGTTCAGCAACAAGTGCTCAAACTGCATTTTGGTTATGTAGACACCATGATACCAACATATACGGTTAAGGTTTGACAGAGATGACAGAACACATAATAATATTGCGAGCAATGCCATTTTAATAGTACTGCTAAAAAAACATTTCCTTGTACTAACATGTACTTCCAGTCGCTGCCAGTTTTCACCTTTTGATTTCATATCAATATGAAAGAAGTTGTCAAACCTGTCGCACCACTTTTACCACTTCAAGCCTGTTACAAACCATTGTTCCAATATTCTACTGTTGATCTACTGTTGTATTTAAGGTTCACCTACCAAAAAACAATATTGTTAGCATTACCATATTGAAAAAGTAATAACCAAAACCATTGCAACTCAACTCAGTGGTTTCTGGTGGAACCTGAACCCTGGAGATTAAAAAATGGATGCTGTATCATTTGAGCTACCCAGACTCTGATTCTGTGGTTGAGGGGTTTCTTTCTATCTGCAATATGGAGTCTGATCAGTATCATAATTAATGAATGCACACAGAACGATTCACTAAAGTATTTCAGGATTTATATATAAATGGCTCTCTCCACACAATATAATTAGATGCACGCAAAACTATGTAATATTGTATATAAATAGAAAAACAGCAGTTTTCATAAAAAACATATTTGGATGTCGTTACATTTATAATGAAACTGTTGAATCTGCATTTACTCACTGCAGTTGTGCAGTTGTGAGCAGTTTGAGACTCTCCTGTTGTGGCTCCATTCACAAATGTGTTTTTTTCAACAGGGCCACAAACAGAGACGGCTCGCCATCAAAGTAGAAGTTGCCTGTTTTAAAGCTAAACTAAATAAATAAATACCCTAAATAATGAACATGATTCATAACATCTTTTACACACTTTGCAGATGAAACGATGTAAAAGGAAGCAGAGGCAGCAGAACCAGCTCGGGGGATTTTCAAAGTCACTGCAGCCATTTAAGTAAGTCCGACTTTGATGTGTTTGTAGTCTTTTTGTGTGCATGACTTTATGGAGCTAACTTCTCCTTCCAAACACTGTTTAAACTGTGTCCACCAGCCAATGCTAGCAATCCTAGTAGGTTTGTAGGTAAACTAACTAGTTGCTGGGGCTAACAAATTGCTGTTGTATGCTAAGATTACTTGTTTGCTATTATGAGCAGTTTTGCACCTCATTTGCGCATTCATGTCCACTTATGATAGAAGTTATCTGGTTAGTTAACCCTCTTCAGTCATGTATGTTAAGGATTAGTGGTGTAATGACATGCTTTTTTGGTTTGTTAAGCCCTGTGTGGTCTTGGTGTACATAAATGGGTATATTACCAGATGTGTTTGTGCCTGCACACTACGAATTAAATATATGGAAATAATGTTCCAAATAATGTAATAAATACCATGTGTCCTTATTTGACAGTGGTGAGTCATCTTTGGTAGGCTGATGCATGAACTCACTCTATGACTGCACCAGGATAACCTGGAGACGGCCAGGGGCATATTTGATTTGAAATGAAACAATGACTGAAACCAAAGTGCTGACTTGGTCTTAAATAGTTTTATTGTGTTCACATGCATGCTGAGTGAAAAGTGAAGCAACCATAGCCCTCTTTTTTAAGACAGTATGCCAATTTTAAGACAAGGGGGAGGACATTCCTAAATATACAGCAAATGCACATATACATATACGCATATACAACAATGTGGTTAACTTTGTTGTAAAATATGTACAAAGCATATGCTGTAAAAATACCAAAATACTCTGTTTTCCCCATGATATGTTCTCTGACATGATAGAAGTAGACCTGCATATCATGACTGCTCCCCCAACTGTGAAAAACATGACAATGCACATAGGGACCAATTATGTTGTCAACAGTCTGACGAACAAAAATTAGGTTTTATTAATGTGTTGAACCAAGTCAGCTCTTTGAATGCTGTTGTGTTTATCAGTGGCCTTCTACTGCCAGTCAGAAGAGGAGTTGTGATATTCAGCAGATTGTTAGCACTAAACACATGGCTCTCAACTGCAAACCAAACAGGAATAAGACACACTAGTGTATGACAGAAACCTCAGGAAAGGAAAGACACCTCAGCCCTAACCCTAACCCCTAAACCCCCCCGCCCCCAACCCCCCTCCACCAGTTTTGACACATTCGTCACAGCTATGATGCCCACTATCTACCCCCCTCCATGATGGTATCGGAGTCATCCTCTGTCTCCCCAGCCTAATAAAAGCACAGCACGTCTGGCTGTCTGTGTACAAAATACAGCAAGCTCTAAGTGATATCTGCTGGGTCCAGGCTACAAGGCTAATGGCACTAATGGTTCTCCCTAGGAAAAGCCTAATAAAAAGGAGGCACTCAACCGGTTCTGCAAATGTATTAAATTTAGCATCCATTCCTTGTCAGCCACAGCATGTCTCCAGCTATGTTCCTAAATATCTACAGGCCACCGTAATACTGTGCAACTTTTTTTAATGATTTTGCTTAACTGCTGGCCATAATCTGTATTGACTTTGACTATGTAGTTATTCTTGGTGATTTTAACATCCACGTTGATTGGTCTTACTCACCTCCAAGGGTCTCAGAATTTCTAAAGTTGTAACGACTGACTGACCATCTCTGTGAACACAAGTGTTCAACAGAGGTTCCATGCCTCTCTTGAGTTCGTAGATAATTTCAATTCTAAAATTGCAAATGTTATTGGTGCCATTTCACAGACTAAGGTAAAGGTGGACCGGTATCTCCATGAAGAAATGCCATAATGGTCAGACTAAAAAACAAAAGTAAAAAAGCTGAATGTAGGTGGCAAAAAAATAATCATCAGGTTCATCATGAGCTCTTTAAGGAGAGACTTTATGATTTGGAAATGAGAAATGCAAGAGGGTCCGTCTTCCCGTAGCCCACACCACAGCCCAGACTGTCCTTGTTAAGGTCTTCAATGACTTCCACTCAAACACAAGCTATGGCTGAATTTCAGTGTATAACTGGATCTTATTGGAAAACTGGGTGGGACATTCTGGTACAGTACTATATTTGTCTGAATCCTACTTTAAGGACAGGGACTACTTAACACATCACATGGAGTTCCTCAAGGCTCCATTCTGGGGCCTCTTCTATTCAACATGTATATAATCATATGACCAGGGGACTATTATACCATACAACCACTGAGTAAGCGTATTGAACAGATCAATGACGGGATGAGCCAGAAAAAGACAAAACTGAAGTGATTGTTTTTGGAGCCAAAGAAGAATGATTTAAAGTCAATCAGTGATGTTAAAAAACACAAACCAGAAAGCCAGAAATCTTGCTGTAGTCATGGACTCAGACCTGAATTTCAACTGTCACATTAAGACAATTACAAAGTCAGCCTAATATCAGCTTAAGAATATATCAAGGATTAAAGTACTTAAGTCACAGCAGGATTTGGAAAAATGTATCCATGCATTTATCTTCAGTAGACTCGACTACTGTTACAGTGTTTTTACAGATCTCTCTTAAAAGTTTGCAGCTGAGTCAGAACACTGCTGCTTGAGTCCTCACTAAGACCAACAAAAGTGGATCACATCACTCCTGTTCAGAGGTCTTTACAATACCACTGTTAGTTTATAAAGCACTGAATGGATTAGGGCCAAATATAATTTTGATCTTCTGCTACGTTATGCACCATCTAGACCTGTCAGGTGGTCTAGGACAGGTCTGCTTTCTGTCCACAGTGTCAAAACTAAATATGAAGAAGCAGCACTCAGTTTATCCACCACATATCTGAACAAACTCTCAGAAAACTGCAGGTCTGCTGCAACTCTCAGCTCTTTTAAATGAAGGCTGAATACTTCTGTTTGCAGCTGACCTTTATTAAAACAAATAATTATTCATTTCTTACACTGCACTGTAACCTTCATTCTTGTATTTTATCTGTCACATTCTATTTTAGCTTGTATTTATGTTCTATTCTGTTAGCTCTCTAAAGAACCAATATGTAATATACATGTACTGCAATAACTCATACAATGACCATGAGATGTTAGCAGAGATTAAGGAAACATGCTACATAGAATGACTGGCTTCTGTGATTATAATAGTACAGCCAGTATGTTCTCCTTTGACATTTTGTATTCTGGTGCAGAACATTTGCTTTTGTTTTTTGGCCTGTGTGATTCAGCCCACTGCCCATTCAACCTGATCATGCATGGTGCTGAAGTAATTTTAACACATTACGTGCCACCACCCTGTAATGTGGTGTTAAGAGGTTGGGGTCATTTCACTTATTCAGATTAATGCCCCTTTCAACACCCCAGGTTACATGATATGAAACAATGGCACGCAAACACAGCAATTAGAATGTGCACACAGCCTTTGCAGTACAACCTTGAGAGCAGCCAGCTGTGTGCATCAGTACAGATCAGTTAGGTTAGAACCAATTTTATTTAACCTTGTTTCGATGTAAGAAAAAAAACTTACATTGTATTATAGTATCACGTATTGCATAGACCACAGAACACACCTAAACAAGGAAGGGGGGGCATCATTTCAAGGATGAAAGGCATATTCATTGAAACAGATATAGGTCTATATTACTGATGTATGAGCATTGAGTAACGTTACAGTACCTGTTCTCAGTCCAACATCACACGCTACTACATTTACATGCATAATAAACACATACATACTGAAACAAATGCAATCAGATTAACCCCTCTACCCCTCCCATTAAAACTCACACACAACAGGGCAATCCTATTTATCCATACACAATGAAACAATAGCAGACAACAAACATCCAGGCCACAACCAAAACACATCTTGCCGCAAGTCTAAATCTAAATCTACAGAATATTATTATCACAAGTCAGCGCTCAGGAGATAAATATCTTATACACACAGAGACAGTCAGGGTGGGCAGAGGCGTGCACGCACCCACACGCAGTGAAGTTAAAAGTAACCAGCACAATAGTCCAGCCATACCATAGAAAATGACTATGACAGTAATATCTAGGTTATGTAAAAAAAAAAAAAAAAAAAAAAGAAGAAGAAGAAGAAGAAGAAAAAAGCCCTGACTTACTTAAGTCTTCCTTGAACTTCCCGAAGATCAATCTGTGTCGCTCATTTTGCTGGACAAATTCTTATGCGACAGCATGTCCATTTGTGCCAGGACATCCCAGTGTATATAGCTGTAGGCCTACATCAAGTCATTAAGCCTTCTCTTCATCAGAGTTGAATGTATGGCACTTTCAGATGATGATGTAGTGACTGGGATAGTGAAAAACAGTCTCAACATTTTGTGCAATTTCTTGGCCACAGGGACAGCATTCATTGTGTCTGGCAACATGCTCAACTGTGCACACACACAATCAAAGTCAAAATAAGAATGTTATAGAAGATGTGAGAGTCACCACTTTCCCTGGGGTTCTTTCCACGTCCACCACTATGGCCCAGTTCAGTATTCAGCAAGTCAAATTCCTCAAAAGTATTGTTTCCTGTAATACTCTGATTGGCTCCGAAATGTGTGGTTGGTATCCTTGAGCCCAAGGAGTCTCTTGTTACTTGTTCCATCCTTAGAGGCCTCAGTCATCTTTTTTGCAAAGTTGTCAAAGGCATTATCTGACCAACGCGCTGAATGAAGTTATAGCGACTATACTTTGATTTGTCTTGTAGCAGTGTTTTTCAGTGTTCAGTGTTTTCGGGTGTCTTTGACAACTGTTCAGTTGGAGAGGCGCACATCGATATAGGTGCTGAATTGTTCAAGAAAGGCTAGAATGCTCTAAGGTTCCCAACCGTGTTCATCATGACATTCTTCCTAAAATTCTTCCATCACATTGGTGGGCATTGGGAATACATGGTTCCGTTTGGGGGGATTGCTTGATCAGTTGTGTGGCACAATGTCCAACGCATCCTGAATCACTTGGCATTTTTTTCCCAGCAACTTGAAGGCATAAATTTAGGAAGTGTGCCAAACAACACACAAATACAGCTGCATGATTGTGCACTTTAAAGCTGGCAGCATCTCCCTTCAAGTGGCCCGACATGTTGGCACTGGCATCTTCTGCCTGCCCTCTGCACAACCCTGGAAATATATTGCACCGTGTTCCAAATGTCATTTAGCACAGAGACAATTGTGTTAGCATTGCTTTTTTGGCAAATCAAAAAGATTGATAAAATCTTCACTGTAAACCACCCAGAGAATCTCAGAAGCAGGCTGTTCTTTGTTTGAAATGTCTCTGGTTTCATCCCCAAGTGTTGCACAATATCTATCCTGAATAGGTGACACAACCATTCATAAATCATCAATACATGTAAGTGTATATTTCTGATTTGGTCTTTGTATTACTTTTGCCGCTGTTTAGTTGAGCCAATTCATGACGAACAAACATCATGATGTTGTTGATAAAGAATGCACGTGAATGAACGTAAATGAGATGAGATAATTCATGTCATTCACTTCGCACGTCAGTGATTTTACTGTTTTGGCTGATCGGTGTATGTATTACTGGAAACTCTGTGATCTTCTAGAAACAGGGTGGAGGTTTCCGGCACAACTTCACCTACTTCAAATGGGCATGGAGAAGGGAAAAGAGTCTAAAGAAGTCAAAGCTTCAGCAACACTTGTAGTATAGAACAACTTTATTAATAGACCAACATGTTTCAGCTTGCAGCCTTTATCAGGGTTATCGGCCACAAGCTGAAATGCATTGGTCTATTAATAAAGTTGTTAGTGTTGTCTTTGAACTCTGTGATATTCTGCTTGTTTTATCACACAACATGGGTTTATAAAAGAATATGAATTGATTTATATGACAAACTGGTTTAAAGTTTTATATAAATGTAGGAGACATTGTGCCAGTTGTATTATACTTCTTATTGATCCCCTGTATGATCCATAAATGTGTTAGGAGGGCTTTGAACTTGATATAAATCTCTTGACAGTAATATTGATTACAGTTGGCTACAACAGTTAGCTAGTTTACCTACACACCAATTAGCATTGCTAGCATTGGTTATCCTCTGAAACTAACTAACTAACCCTAACCCTCTCTCTTTTATTTATTATTATTTATTACTGGATACTTAAAAATGTAATACTCACTTGACTACAGTCGTAACTTATCCTTCAGTTACCCAAAACCTGTTGCTACCTCCTGTACATATACATATATACTTTCCTGTACATATACATACATATACATATACATATATATATATATATATATTTACAATGCATATACTCGCAATTTGCGCACTGTTTTGCACTTCTCCCGGTATTTATAATGTGTGTTTTTACTGTGTAAGATGTGTGTTTTTATACTACTTTGTGTGTTCTTATTCAACCTGTACTTATTGCGATGTTGCACTGGAACTTAAATTTCCTGAGGGGAACCTCCCCAAGGGATCAATAAAGTTACTATCTATCTATCTATCTATCTATCTATCTATCTATCTATCTATCTATCTATCTATCTATCTATCAATTAGCTATGCTGTGTTTAGTAAAAGAAGTTTTTTAAGTGCGTAAAAGAAGTTATGAATTATGTTTAGGCTATTCACTTTATTTTAAAGTTCTGCTACTGGTCTACAAATCACTGAATGGTTTAGGTCCAGAATACATGAATGACATGTTAGTAGAATATAAACCCAGTAGAGCTCTGAGATCTACTGACTCAGGTCAGATAGTTGAGCCCAGAGTTCAAACTAAACATGGTGAAGCAGCTTTTACACAACTGGAACAAACTACCAGCAGAACTGAAATCAGCCCCAACTGTGAACACTTTTAAATCCAGGTTAAAAACATTTCTCTTCTCCTGTGCTTATGATTGAGCTCTTTTAAAGCACTTTACATTTTAATCTTTCATTTGCACTCTTTGTCCTTTTAATGATTTTAAAGCTAATTTATTATTTTATGCTGCAATCATTTTATTTATGTCTTTCTATTTTTCTGTACTTTGTTTTTATTATGGGGGTGGGGGGTGGGGGGGGGGGGGGGTTAATTGTATGTTTTAAGTTTCTCAAATTACATGTTTTTCTGTTTTATGTAAAGCACATTGAGTTGCCATTGTGTATGAAATGCGCTATATAAATAAAACTGCCTTGCCTTGCCTTGTCTTGCCTTATTTATTTGGTTGAGCTCTAATCAAATTGAAGCTGCAGCCCACACGCTTCAAAACATCCAAATATGTTTCAGATGAAAATTGCAAATAATTCTAAATACAAGTATTTGTATTTCTATTACATATATTTAAAACAAGAAATAGTTGTGTTTGCATCAGAAATACATTTGTCAACCTTATACCTTATAACCTTTATAATACAATACAATAAAATATGTTACTGCAAAGGCCAAACTAGGGTTTGATGTCTTTTAGTGTCACACATGTGAAGTATACTTAGGATCATATATTGTTCTGGTAGATATGTATGTGTTGGATATACAGCTTTCACACTTAATGCATTATGCAAAGTAGCATTTTCATCTCACTATATTCTTCATTGCTATGCTGCTCTAGAAGGACCTACATGACTGTAGCGCTGTACCTTAAGCATGTGTGGATGCCCAACTAAGAGAACTGGTCAAACTAGACCTTTTGACCTGCAGTCTAACACTCTCCTGACTGAGCTATTTAAATAAATAATCTGAGCTAGCTGAAGGTGGTTAATGCTGAACATGTGTGCCGATATCTGCAGCAGATGTGGTGTTCTCAGGCCATATGACCCTCTCAAATAGGTGTGTTTCCACATTTAAGAAATGTATATGTAAATGGAAGAGGACCCACTCCCTAAAGGCTCATTCTAAGGTAACAAAAACACAAAGTCAGGTGATTATGCAATAATTAAAATATTCAATTTCTACCAAGTCGGTTCTGCTAGATGCCACTAAATTCTGCACACTGGTCTTTATAGAAAGATCAATCGTCTCATCTCATTCTCAGACAGGAAGCAAATAAGCATAATTACAAAAATGTTGAACTATTTCTTTAATCTGCACTGAATGACACACATGAAAGAACCCTTCCAATGCAAACTACTGAAAGGGAAAATAAACACTAAAACATAAATAGTCATTTTTGGGTGACAGCAAATTGCTGAAGATACCGTTTCATACATTCTATGAAATGGGAATAACTGCACTTTCATTTTAATACACTTGCATTAATATGATTTGACCGAGCTCAGAAGGCTTAGCTGTAGAGGCAGGGATGTGGAGGAGGCTTAGAGAAAGTGACTCATATACAGTAAGTGATGTGCATCTCCTGGACAGGTCTAGCATTCCTTCTGTGTGAAGAGGCAAAACGTGCCTTCAAACAACAGTTAGCCCTTCTCCTTTCTTTCACTGGAACATGCTCCTGCGCGTGCATAATTCAAGCTGAAGATTCCTGTGGAGGCAGCAATCACGAGCTAACTTGGCTCCATCTTTACGACAGCGTCAACTCGCTTTTCCCTTTGTGTTCCAAGGCCTTGTATTTTAGAGACACTGTCATGTCTTCCTCCTCTCATCTCTCTCTCTCTGGGACAGCATGCTCTCTCATCACGCTTCACTGAACAACCCATCTATTAGACAGAGCATGACTGATTAAATCCTTTGCAGATCCCATAAAATGGAAAAAAAAGAAGAAAATGCAGGCATGCACACACAGCGGCGGAAGATCTGTGCACACTACTCTCCATTTATCTCAGATGACTGACCACGCGCTGTGTCACTACGTAAGATTTTGTAATTAGGGTTGTTTTTGTTCCCAATTTGATGCCTGTGCTGTTGTGTGAGCATGATTTGTTCAGCATCAGAGCTTAACACCAGCTTACAAGTGTTACAAGGACTCCAGATCCAAGTTTATGTAAACAAGAGAAATCATATTTGCTGCTAAATATATAGTTGATTGGTTGAAAGTAGGAGCATTCATCTCTTGTATTAATCAATAGAAGATAAAAAGGCAATTTCTCTCCCAGTCTTACTTCCTACTGTTTATTTTTCTGTAAACTGTACAAGCTAGATCAAACATTCTTGTGATGATTGGTTGAGTGTATCAGACGCGTTTCGTTGCTATCGGCGATGTTCTGAGTGGATCCGCTCCATGTAGAGGGGCTGATCAAGGTCTCCTTTAACCCTTACATACTGTTATATTCTGATTCATAATTAGTCTCTCCATCATCATTCGTCATAAATACATGTCTGATTAATCCTTCTGAAAAAGGACATTCAAAATCACTATTTTATGGTCCAGGAGAACATTTTATAGAACATGATGAATACAACATGTGTGAATGCTGATTTTTTAAATTATTTTAATAAACACAGGTCAAATTCATATATTTGCATTTATAAAAATATGTATCAGTTGCACAGAAATTTAAAAAATGATCCATTTTATTTCCATGTTTGTATACTGTGGGTCACATTTGGGAAAGTCGGACTAAAAGAAATGTGTAAAGAGTGTTTTTACAGCTCTAAAACTTATAAAAAGGATCATATGTAACCCTGAACAGTATGTAAGGGTTAATTGATTGCTATCATCTATTACAAATCCAGTTAATACAAGTCCCAACTTTTACACCTAATCTTGACACATGGAAATCTTTCCTTAAGCCGACATTGCAGACACAGATTTTCAATAACAAGACACCGAATCCAAAAGGGAAAGAATAATCAAAGAGAGTGTCACCACTGGCAGCGTGATGCTAGAAACTGACTGGGCCCTTGAAGACAAGGCAGGATTACCAACCGGGCAAAAAGCAGGCGACTGCCGCAGGGTGCCAGCTACAGTACAAGTTCATTGTGTGGCGATTAGTTGTGGTAAATTGGTTAAACAGGCAGTCCAGTGACAGAGTATTGCATTTCAGGATATTTCATAGTATGAGACAAGATCCAGAAACACAGAATTCCCATAACTCAACTCTATATTGTCTTTCAACAGACAGCCCCCTCCTCTATTTCTGATAATTACCCTTGTTTTCCAACTCCACACCTCCAGTCCTCTCTGTTACAGATAAAATGATTTTCTCCAGAAGCTCAGCACACATTACACCATGTTTTCACACACTGAGCAGCTAGTAAATTTACTTTGACATGTAAAATTGGCACAGCGGCCGTTTAAATGCAAATGTGTGGAATAATATGATCCACAAAAGCACATTATGAGCTGCAATAATGGATAGTAATAATAATAATACCCCAAAGCGATACTTCAATTATCATCTAATCTTCAGGTCATACTTTAGACGGTCCCTGAGTTAAGGACGGTCCCTAAGGTGTAAGACCTTCCTGAAAACCTCTATTCCTTTATTAAATGATGAATTATTATTTATTATCATTATTTAGAGTATCAGACAAAGGTTTGGACACACTTTCTCATCCTAGAGAATGGGAATGTGTGTCCAAACTTTTGCCTGCACTGTACGCCTTTTTATTATTACGGCACAACAGAGAGATGACTGTGAAATGAGGGGAGAGAGAAAGAGATGAGTAGTGACACGTAACAAAGATCCCCGAGCTCACGCAAAGCAGGGATTTTAACCCCCCCCCCCCCCCCCGATCCAGCAGGGCACCCAGAAGACCTTCTCCTAACACACACAGTTTTACAAGCAAGTTACAACAAAGCAGCCAATATTTTCAATGAACTACACACAGGGAGTTTTAAGCAAGCAGGGGCACTATAATAACTCTCTCTCTCTCTCTCTCTCTCTCTCTCTCTCTCTCTCTCTCTCTTCAGTGAACTGCTTCAGTATTGTAGTGTTAGAATAGAGTTCTTGTCTACAGATGGGATAGTGCAGTTGTCTTTTTTTTGTTTTCATAGACTTGCAGTGGGATTTAAAACACTCTTTGGGCCTTTAATGGTTTATAATAAGCTTCTCCTTTGAGTATCAACAGAAATATTTTTCCAAAAGTTTCCCTTTAATGTATTACTCTGCTGCAACTTGACTGTGTTATGAAGTTAATTAGATGAATGCTCTCAGCTACACTGTGGCACAAACACAAAGCAGCACAGAGCATCTGCACACACACAGGCAGCCGTGAACTTTCATAAAAGGCAAATCAAAGTGTAGAATAACTCACCATTAGTCTTAGTGGAGTTACACTTCAGTAGTGAAACTCTGGTCTCTCCCGGAGGCCCCTGCTGCCCCCCCCTACCCTGCGGGGGGGTCCATGTAGAGTATGATGAGTGGAGATGATAGATGTTTTAAAGCAAGTGTTGATGATGTTTTGTCTCCAGCTCTTCCAGGTGAAACAGAGGATGATCACAGGAGTTGCTCCAGCAGGCCGGTGTTCTTCCTCCAGCTCGGCGGGTCCAGGAGCAGCGCTGACGGGCAGCCGCAGCCGCAGCCTCCCGGTCCCGACTCCATCTGCACGGCTGCACTGACCAAATCAAAGCAGGAGATAGATATATATGAGCCGCCCGCTGTGTCGTTATACACTTTCCATCTCTCCTCAGCGTGCGTGTGGGTGGTGGAGAAAAGATGATGGCACATGATCGCGCTCAGAAAACATCGGGACGGTTATTAAAAAATTATTACAATGACGAAATATGAGCTGTTTTATAAAGAAAGAGAAGAGGTGTTAAAAAAAGTGTCCATGCGTGGTGAAGGGTTCTATCTATAACTACACACATGCTTATCATTTCTTAAGTGCTATTAATAGGATTTGAATGTGATTCTGAACAGAGGATAATCATTTCTCCAAATATGATAGAAAATAGAAAATCCTCAGAGATTTAAATGACACACACAAATATAATATGTGAATGTGTTAATGATAATTTATGCACACACACACACATACACACACACAAAAAAGAGTCTGAGTTACCTGCGGTGGAGTGTTCTCCTCTGAGCTGAGTGGGATGCAGACCCTCCTCTATCCAGGTCAGTGAAGATAGTGGCTGCGCTCCATTTGTCCGTAACGATCTGCCGCATGTTACGTAGCAGCAAGGGCGGGGAACCCCGGTTAACCAGAGTCATGAATGTATTATAAGATCTTATTATACATCTATGAGCAGTGTGCGGGTGGTACACGAGGCGGAGGAGGAGGAGGAGGAGGAGGGGGGGGGGGGGGGGGGGGGTGACGTTTCATCTATCAGCTGGTAATCAAACAGCTGAGGGTTTGTGGGGACGCTTGTTGGTCAGAGTGAAGGTGTTAAGAGATGTAGGCCGGGTAGAAAACACACACACACACAGGCTGCTCAGGGGAAACAAGAGTACATTTAATCCTGAGCTTTCTTTTTATTCAACTTTCTGCTACTTTATAGTAAAGCTAGTCATACTTCACAACAACCAGTTGCCACTAGGGACACATGAAGTGATAGTTTGATAGGGTGGACTAGGGTAATGTAGGACAAGATATTTCCTTGTTAAATCAGGAGACATTTTTAGTACTCAAAAGGAAAATGGCACATATATTAATATTCTTCAGTTCAAATCATTTCAGAATTAGTAGATTTAGTAATGTGGGACACTAGCTAGGCTTAGCAATACTTTGATTCATAGAAAACAGCCTTATCTTCCAAAACTTTCTGAAATGTGTGCACCCATACTTATTATATCATTTAATTTTGTCGGCCTACATGTTTTTTGCTGTCTGCATCAGATAGGTTAAAAAACACGAATAGTCTGTTCACATGTATACACTAGTTATCTTTAAAATAACTGAATAGAAAAAGAGACAAATGCACAGGAGCCTAGTTGTCCCACATTAGTCAATGTCCCACATTACCCTATAGGGCACACTCACACTAGGCAATCATACCTTGCCCAAGCAGGTTGCCTCCTAAAGTCCGGATTATTTGGCTAGCAAGTGTACTGTGCTTGAGTATGGTATACTTCCCTGGCCCAGTACGCTTGGAAGAGGTGTACTTGAGCACGGTACATTTGGTCACGCATGCGCACTAGGGATTCATATTTTTTCCCGGAAATAAGACATTTTAAATCCAAATCAACGATTTTTAAAAGGCAACATGAGCTGAGCCCTGGTCATTTCAAGCAACACTAAATGCAACAAGGAAACATTATTCATATATGGGTTCCCAGTCGGACCATTTATTGTGTATTATTTTATCATTATTAAGGCAAAAGAACTCCATTTATGTCCATGGACATTATAATGAATAGGCTATAGGCTTAATATTAGTTTACATCCAGCGTGCTGCGTGGACTTCATTACATCTGCTGCACCGCTGCTACCACAATTATCAAATGCTAAGTTTTACAGTCTGTGACTGTGACCCTCATAAAAGTAAATATTTTACTAATCTGCATTATATAAACTAACGAAATTCATTAAAGTAAGTCATTTTGTGACTAAGTCATTAAACTAAGTCTTACTTTTACTGGAGTAAAGAGTTGAATCAGTACGTCTGATTTTACTAGAGTCTTTTTTACACAAGTATCTGTAGTACTGAATACTACACAGGCATGACTCACAAGAACAAGCTTGCACTTTTTAATCATAGTGCGTTGTGTTAATTGATCAGCTGTGTTGTGTTTTACCGGCACACAGCACACGAACACACACCTGTGCATGTTTTATGAGAGTAAACTGTTGCAACATATGTGTCGGAGGCAACCATGCTTAAATACACTTGGGTTTGAGGTAATGTGAGTGTGGGCCAGCGGGGGACAGGGGAGGGGGGACATTCATGCTTCAGCACGGTACGGAACAACTGGTCCTAGTGTGAGTGCGCCCTAATTCTCCCTATAACTTGTACTTTTTACTCCTAAAGTGTCAGGTGGGAATAGAGTGTTCTTACTTTTCCTCAGATATGTCTTGTGACAACCGTCCCCATGGTGGGGTTGGTAGTCACACACTATGGGGTTGGTTGTCTCTATGTTATTGTGATGGGGAAAACTGTAGATGATCTTAAGAAATGATTAAAAATGTTGAGTTCATTGAAATACAACAACCTAACACCTCAAAATCATTTCTATAAGTGCATCTTTTTATCCTTGTATAACAATATTATACATTTTCACCTCTCTGACTGTCCTGAGCTTTACATCTGGAGGAGTCTGGCTCTTGTTTGTCTTCCTGACAAAGTTCCTGCTCATTTTGTTATCTTAAAAGAAAGAGAAGACTAGATATATCACACTATATATGTATATACCAACATGTGACAACCAACCCTGAAGAGAATGTGACAAACATCCCCAACTACCAGCAAAGCTAACAACCACATGTTTCAGTCTATCTAAGAAAAAAACCTACCTACCTATCACTCTCTCTTCATACTTTTAATGCTAATGATTGTTTTATTATAAACTCAATGACCGCTGAAGTAACATCTCGCCTAAATTCGGAAACTTTCAGTGCCAACACTTTTTAACAGCGCCCTCTAGGGACCGAGATCTAATGTACATGACAACCAACCCTGTTCTCCTCTAACTGTTTGATTTAGTCTTTTGTGCTTTTTACTCCACTATATTTTTTCACAGCTGTGGAGATCATCATCTTTTCATGGACACCAGAGGACAAAAAAATGATTAATGTTATGGAAAGTTACAACCTGGCAGCAATCATGGACCAGGACTGTAGTTTCAGAGGCAGTCTGAAAAAAACACGGCTGTATATTTTCTTGAGGAGGAATATTTTTTGAAATATTTACAGAAGGCAAGACAAGGCAAGGCAGTTTTATTTATATAGCGCATTTCATACACAATGGCAACTCAATGTGCTTTACATAAAACAGAAAAACATGTAATTTGAGAAACTTAAAACATACAATTAACCCCCCCACCCCACCCCCCCCCCACCTCCCCATAATAAAAACAAAGTACAGAAAAATTGAAAGACATAAATAAAATGATTGCAGCATAAAATAATAAATTAGCTTTAAAATCATTAAAAGGACATAGAGTGCAAAAGAAAGATTAAAATGTAAAGTGCTTTAAAAGAGCTCAATCATAAGCTCAGGAGAAGAGAAATGTTTTTAACCTGGATTTAAAAGTGTTCACTGTTGGGGCTGATTTCAGTTCTGCTGGTAGTTTGTTCCAGTTGTGTAAAAGCTGCTTCATCATGTTTAGTTTGAACTCTGGGCTCAACTATCTGACCTGAGTCAGTAGATCTCAGAGCTCTACTGGGTTTATATTCTACTAACATGTCATTTGAAAACAGATTACATTATTTTACTCATCTTTCTGTTTTAAGCTTTGGTATCAGACAGGGGCGTCATCATATATTTTGGGCCCCATGAAAAGCAGTGTTGCTAAGTCCGCTTATTATAAGTGACTTTGGGCTTGTTTTTCTGTAAAGTCGCTTCTAAATATTGGTAGTCGCGGGTTGCGTTTTTTTTTGGGCTTGTTTCTAAAGTGTAGAGCTTGATCCCAGCTCCATAATAAGTTGTCAAGCAGATATTTTTTATATGTTATTTCAACGTAGGATAGTTTGTCTTGCCTGTTCCCTCTGTCCCTCCCCTTTCCCCATACACACAGGAGACAGTGTTTTTTCTCACCCGCATCCTAATTCTAATTGGCTCTGACCCAGATGGCAACGAGTACTAGCCAATCAGAGGCAGAGCAGAACAATTTTTTTCTGGTTCAGTGATGTTTAAATGAAAATACATGCGACTGATGGTGGACTATAATGTAATTGGTACATCAGTCTATATTTGACATCCCATCTGTTTTCTAATGTTAAATAATGTTAAAAGGTGGTTTAACTCCCTCTTGTGGTCGTTGTCCTGGCACTCAGGGGGGAGAAAAATGAATTAACTGTGTATCGTGGGTACAGTTTTGCAAAACTGCGCACAGTTTACCAATCTGTCCACATGGATGTAAATTGTATAATGTAATTTTGATTTGTAATTTATTTTGCTCTCCCCAGAACCTAGGGGGGCTCCGTAGAAAAAGTTGCTTGTTTTGGACTTGTTTTCACAGGCCTGGTTGCTTTGTCTCGCGAGATCTGGCAACACTGATGAAAAGATATCACATAGGCCACACCAATTTTATGAAGCTGTTCAGACATTATGCTCATGTAGTGCTCCTCACTTGAGCGCTGTGGAGCCCCCACATTGTTTACTATACCTTTTAAATGTTCTTCTAACTCTAACTCTCTGGATGTTTCTTGGTCACCTCTCCTTCTCAACTATGTTTGTACCAGATTATGGTGTTGACTCACTCCAAGCCACATATCTATCTGCTGAATCTCAGAGCCAGGCTGTGTATTGTATTGAGACCGGGCTTTTTTTTCAGCGCGCACTTAGAAAGGACAGCTAGCGGATAGTGAGGACAGATTCTGTGATTTTGACAAAAATGTATTGGATTATTTTCGCTGTGTAGTAACACCTTTAAATCTGAAACATACAATTCTGAATAGTCAGTAGCATCCTATATTTTCTGATAAATAAATATGTATTTTCTTCCACTCTAATGCTAAAATACAATGACAAATGACTGATACAGATCTCTAGATGTGCTGTGCGGGATCTTGCACGGCCACACGATATTTCAGTGGTATCGCGATATTTTGACGATGTTTACACCCGTGTCTCATTGTCTTTCCTCTCCTAGTGTATTTAGTGTGTTTCTTCTCCTCCCTTTGTGCCAGATCTTCTTTGTCTGAGTGTGAGAGTTCCAGAGTTGTGTAATTGTGTTCTTAGTGTGTTCCTACCTTTGCCTGTTTGACTGATTATCTGTCTACCAACCTGACTCTGATTAAAACCCTGGAACTTGCTCTTGCCTGCAGTCTGCTTTATGGGTCCATTATTAATTGTGCCTGCTAGTTACTTGTTCTTATTTGCAGGTCTTACCAGTTTTAATCTACTTTAATTTGTTTTTACTGTTTTTTTTTATTGTGTTGTGTCTTATTGCTTTTATTAGGCTATTATGGTGTGTCTGTCCACATATTTCTTTTACATCTGTTTTACTAACAGCTGTGTGCTTTGGTTTGTGTGTGGTTTTGAATGGACTGGTTCCCCTGTATATTACACAACTTCTGTCCCCTACCACACTGGCAGAGAACTGAGGTTATCTGACCAGGGACTTCTGTCTGTTATTGTAAGTTTTATTTTAATATCATCGTTTTGATTTCTTTTATTGTGTGTGTGTGTGTGTGTGTGTGTGTGTGTGTGTGTGTGCTTCCTATGTGTGAAGCACTTTGGATAAATTATGTTGTGTTTAAAGAGCTATATAAATAAAGTTGAAGTTGTTTTTGCCATAGTGTAGAATGACACCACTTATTACAAACCATTCTTCATGAGTAATTTTACTTTGATACTAAAAGTACATTTTCCTGACACATGTGTCCTTATGATTTTAAGTGCAAGACTTGTAGCATTTTTCTATTGCAATGCCATAATGAATTTGAATTTAAACTTCTTCCACCATTGTGTCTGTTATTGCAAGTTACAGAATATTGACATATTTCCCTTTGTAAAGTTGCTATGGTGATTGGCTTAGAAAAATGTTCTTGATTTCTCAAACAGCAGTTTCTTTGTGAATATATGACTGTGAAGCCATGAAATGTGTGTGTGTTACATTTCACAAGTATTGTCATGAGTTGCAGAGCAGGTGGACCTAAATGCAGACACTGGGCAGAGTCTTGAACTAAAGAATGTCCTTTCCCAACACAGGGAAAATTAAACACTGAGGCAAGTACAACATGCAAACAACACAGAGACTCAGACAATGAGTCATTGTCTTATGACTGATCTGAAAACCAATACCTTTATAGACAAGGGACATTACAAACAGGACACAGGTGAAACACATGAGGAAATCAACCAACCTTGGGAAAACACAGGAAGTATAACTAACTACACACACAAAGAGAAAATCTCTTTCAAAATAAGACATGACCTAAAACACAAAAGAGACAGAATGTGACTTTCAAAGGTTTTGTGAAGTATCAAAACCTTTGAAAGAATAGAGTCTTTTAAAACCAAAAGAAAAGACCAAAATCTCTCAACAGAAGAATGGAGATTTTTATTTATAATACTGAGAGTCCCATTGGATTACAAAATGATCCACTTCACTTTCACAGTGTGGAGTTTTGGTTAAAGTTTTTACCTTTACACTGTTGGACTGTTTTAACAGGTGATATATTCAGGATTGGCACATTATGGTGTGATATACAGTAAATTATTCATATAAAGTGGAAAATTATTTAAAACACTGGAATTTAACATGCATTCATAAGGCCATATACTGTCATAGAAATGTCTTTAATTTGCTGCACTGTGATTACATCCAAGCTCAGTAACCCTTGGTATCACAGATGAGGACAAAGAGCCGGTAAATGTTAAGAATGACAACCAAGAAGTTTTTAATGGCGAAGAAGATCAGCATCTGGTGGACCACTTTGAAGTAGATCATGACGGTGAGGCGGACCACGAGGAAAGGCCCGTCCTGGATGAACAAAGCTTCCACCGTGCCCCAGACATCAGTCCTGTGTTGAGAGACACGAGAGGCGGCTGCTTCGGCAAGTTCATCTGTGGGCGCGTTCAATACTGTTGAGAGATAAATATGTTTAAGACAACTCCAATATGTCATATTTTAACTGGAAAGATGTGCGTTATTATTTTCTACATATTGATCTTTTCTAGTTTTCCTGTGCAGGGTGATCCAACCTTTTAAGTGATATTATGATTTTTTTTTTAGCAATAGAATATATGTACAGTACATCTTGCTTGCAGGAGTACCTGACCTTTTTGAAAAATGAATGCACATGTTTAAAACAAAGCTGTCAGCCTTCTTAACATTCACTAACAGTATTATAATTCACTGTGTTTGCTTGGCCCCCTGGATACTGTATGTAGCACAATATCACATGAAAAGATCACAACCTTACTTTAACCTGCAGTGCAGAACTGTTATATATAAATGAATGTCCATCACCACATTCAAGCCTTTGCCAAACAAGCTCACACAATGCAGATTAAACCTTTTACTGCTTGGTAATTCTCTCTATATTTCACATATGTCCTATATCCGTGTCACATGGAATTTGCTGTTGCACTGTCCCTTTAGGAGGCTAGTGGCAGTCCTGAGTCTATTTACTTCAATGAGAAAAGTAAATGTGAGCACAGATCATGACTGATTCTTTCACCCCTTAGTCACCAAAGTAAATACTGGACCCATTTTTCACAAGTCAAATATCTTCTGAATATTCTGACACTAAAATGCTTTTTTTCAGACAGACAAATATCTCGTTTCTCTTTCAGGACAACCTTTATTTTATTCACGTCAGAATAAAGCTAACGCCACAGTAATCCATTCAGCACTGTTTGTGTTTTTTGCATGTTTAGTTTATCATTTTAAATAACATCCAAAGCTACTCCATTACCATGAGTCATGTTAGAGGGGGTTAAAGAAGAGGCGACCACGTACACTTAGGAGACAGGAAACATAAACCATTTCCCACCATTGGTGCAGCTTGTAATGCGTTAACCAACGTCTTTGGTTTAGTTTAGTTACTCACAGCATAAAAACAGATAAGCAACAAACCATAGACTCATGTAGCCAAAAAACATGAGTCATAGAAATACTAGTACAATAAAAAGAACAAAGAGATGTTTAAGATTGGTCTGCGGCACATCCCAAAATAATTTTGTGTTTAACTCAATGACTACAAATGGCATTTTAGCCTGTGGCCTCTCAGATGAATTTATCCTGCCCTGGGTGTATAGCTCTATACTTCTTTTATTATTAACAACAGCAGCTATATTTCTTTTATTATTAACAATAGCAGCTATATTTTTTTTATTATTAACAACAGCAGCTATATTTCTTTTATTATTATGCTGTTCAACTTTTAGTGTGAATTTAACAAAAAATGGAGTGGTGCTGACAAAGCACTGTATTGCAAAAATATAGCAGTAGAATCTAATCTTTTAGTGTACTGTACCTGACAGATGCAGAGGAAACTGCAGCATGCTCCAGGTCCACACGCCCAGAATTATGTAGACCATGGCTGGACTGCTATCCCTGTTTCACACACACACACACACACACACACACACACACACACACACACACACACACACACACACACACGATTGACTTCACCTTATTGTTTGATGAAATTAGAACTTCAATATAACATTTTCCATCTTTTCTAGCACCTTTCTCTTCTCATCCTACTCACTTGATGTCAGACAGTGTTTCAGAGGTGAACTCCAGTAAGTCAGCAGCTGTGCCCACAAAGATAAGCAGTAACTGGGAGAGCTGGTCTCTGGTCAGCCCCCCGGCAGCCGGCAGCAACCACTTCCCCAAGATCAGTAAGATGAGCAGGATCTGATGTAAAGCAAGTATCCAGTCGTTGGCACACACTGTAGATAGTGGGATGTCCTGGATAGAGTATGGAAATGAAGAACACAAAGTGTTTTACAGACTGTACCTTTGATTAGTAGGCCATCTTTTAAATATCAGAAGTATCTGTAACATTTCATGAAGTCACCCAGTTAAGCAGAGGAGAGGAAAATGCAGCAGAATCACAAACTGAAAAGCTTCCTTTAAACAGTTCAGCATTTTGGGACATATGTTTATTTGCTTTCTGAGAGTGTGATAAAAACTGATATCATTCTCATATTGTGCAGTGCCCCGATGAGGATAAGACAATGACCATAAATCACAAGTTTCCGTGTGGGGCCCATTTCCTTCCATCTCTGCACTGTCACTATCTAATAAAGACAAAAACACTACAAAGACTCCAGGAAACTGCACCCAACTGACAACACCCAAGAAATACTTCAAGCACATACTGTAACTCTGATTAAGATACAACATGTAAAATTAATAAGCTTAACATGTGTCATTTTAACTTTGGACAGAGCCATGCTAGCTGTTTCCCCCTGCTTCTGGTGCTACGCTAGTCTAACCGTGTCCTGACTCGTGCTCTGCATTTAACACACTGGCTTAAGAAAACAAATAAGCGGGGTTGAGCATAGCTCAGCGGGTAGAGCACCCGCCCCATGTGTAGAGGCTACAGTCCTTGCTGCAGGTGACCCTGGTTCGAATTCTGACCGAGCGGTCTTCTCCTGCATGTCATTCCCCTCTCTCTGCCTCCTGTTTCCTGTCTATCTCTACTAACATCTCCATTAAAGGCAAAAAAAGCCCCAAAAAAAAAAAAAAAGCAAATAAGCATATTTCGCAAAATGTTTAACGATTCCTTGATTTTTGAGACCTGTTTGTTCTATACTTTGGTTTATTTAACTGTAAAACTACTGACATTCTTATCAGTATTTTGTATTTTGTGTTTAGTGCTAATTAACAAACGTTAGCATGGTAATAAGCTAAATTAAGATGATACATGAACATGATAAATAAGTACACCTTAAAACATCAACATGCTAGTATTGTCATTGTGGGTATGCCACTATTTAGTAAATATATTCTTAGCCATACTAGCAGCATGGCTCTAGTTCTCTAATTCTTATCTTATTCTTTCTTTCTTTAACTCACTTTAACCTGTGTGACTTTTGACACCTGAATATAACCATCTATCTCAAATTTCAGTTTTCCCATACTTTATCCTTTATGAACAAGTGAAGTGTAAAACTAATGACATTCTTATCAGTAGTTTGTGTTTAGTGCTAATAAGCAAATGTTAGCATGGTAATAAACTTTTTTTTTTTAACATGCAATAAAATATGAAATCTTGACGCTTGTAGCAACAAACTCACAAATAACTCCACAGTTGCACTGAGCTTTGTGGAGGCTGTGGAGTGAAGCATTTAGAAGCTAATAACCCTTTTTGTTTTACATATAATAAATACAAGGTTATTTTTTGTTGATAAAAAACAACATTTTTATATAGTACAGCTTATATCATCAACATGCTAGTATTATTATTGTGGGTATGTTAGCATGTTCGATAATATGCTAAATTAAGATGGTGAACATGGTAGCACACCTTGTAACATCATGTTAGCATTGTCTATGTTAGCATGCTGTCATTAGCATTGAGCACAAAGAAGAACCAGAGCTGCTATGACTGTAGCTTCTTAGTTTTGTTAATGGATAGTTCCCACAAACTATAGCCTACTGTATATTTATATCTACAACTTTAAAAATTATGCCGTTTACCAAAAATACTGTTGGTTAAAATCCTCTGTACTGAAAATAGGACCAAGAACATTGTCAAAACAGTCCAGTCAGCAAAGACTTTTCATGTTCAGCTTGTAATTGTTTTTATTGAGGGCGGGCCGTTTCATTAAAAGTTGCCAGCTCTATGAATGTACTTGAGTTATAAGTGGAAAAAATACCCACAGCCTTACAACAAGCTCTTTGAGGTGGACCCGCATTACCAAACACTGTCCCACTGTCTAGACGTGAAGGCATGAAGGCGAAAGCAAAAGAAGCAAACAAATATGTGTATCATTCAGTAGCTTTAAAAAAAGAACTATTTTGTTAAAATGTCACCCCACCTCACCTGAAAAACCAACACATGCCCTCATGTTTCTCAGAAATGAATGAACAGATTTTAAACTAAGTTGTGTTATTTTTAATACACTGAAACTCTCATGTTAAACACAGACCCATAACATCCTCCACAAACCTACAATACTGCTGAAATATATTAATTTAGCTAAAGAATCATTCAAAATATATATGTTGTTTGAACATTGCTTGAATATTTCAAACTTTTTTTCAATTTTTGTAAACTTTACCCTGAAACCTACCTTGAGTGATCTGGTCCCATTGGTTGATGAGTTCATCCAGTGACTGAAAAGACTCCTAATATTTTCAGTTGAGTCGAGTTTATCACACTAGAATAAGAGACGCACACAGTTTAACATTGAGACATTGTGCAATTTGTGAAGCCAGTATTATTTGCATTGAACTCTCAGAATAGAAAATAATAGAATAAATGGATGATACCGCTGAATTGGGGGATTTATTCTCTTGGTGGTGAAGCTCTAAAATCCATATTGATGGAATAATACTGATGAGGAAGAAGAAGATAGCTGGAGAAAACCTGGAGGAAGAGAAAACATCATTACACAAACAGTGTTACAATCTTGAAATAACAATTCACATGTAACGTATGACAAACTGAAGTCATACTGTACCATTTGTAATCATTCCCACTCCTCCTCCTCAGAGTCAGGATCATCTCAGCCACCAGAGGCAAGTAGAGGATTGTGAGAAACCAGTAATATCCATTGTCTTTCACCCACACCACTCTCCATACCCCTATGAGAGAGATGAGGATAAAGAGAGACCTGGTCACCACGGCACAAATGAACTTGAGGAACATGACTCCCAGAGTTTGGGAAGCGCAGCGGAGACGTTCAGGAAGTCCCAACTGCTGCAGGGGACGGAGGAGTTATATGTGAAAGGTTTAAAAGGGATTCAGTGTTGGGGTTGGGTGGGGTTGAGCAAGACCCGGGGGGGGGGGGGGGGGGCTGGGGCACGCCTCCAGCAACCTGTTAAACTACTGTGTTCATCATGTTTACTGTAATGTTGTTCCAGTCTTGATAATATGCAATGCATGCAAAGACATGCAGTCTGATTCATCTATTACCTAATTTCATGTTTATCCAAACTCTAATTGTCGAGAGCTGCATTGTTGACTTTGTCCTGCTGTTGTGTATTACTCTACTGCCAAAAACAGTCCCTGACAAATGCACTATTTCCTCCTGTTTGAATAACATTTGCTAAAAACTGCAGTGCCCAGCTGTTTTTTTCTCTCTTTTCTTTTTTTTAAAGAAAATGACTGAGCCTTTATCAAAATGAAACTACATATTTGTAGGTAGAGGCAACAGTTATTAATGAGGGGTCCCAGTGCAAGATTTCTTTATGAGCCCTAATCACCTCAAGATGTGCACACACAGTCATAAAAAGACACACAGATTCAAACTAGACTATCACAGCATTTCCATGTTATTTCAATTAAAGTCACAATTAATGTTGTTCTCAAGCAGTCCAGAAATACTGTGAGAGTGTGTTGCACTGTTAAAATGATAGGAATGAAGCTTAGCCAAAGTTGAGTCAGTAAGATTATCTTTTGCTTACAAAGCATAGTTTGCTCTTCTCTTATGCATGCTCACTTATTTCCTGGTTCTCAATGCTCAGGGGGTGTAGTTTGTTTTTTTAAGCTTATCATCTGGTTGTTGTCCTTCTAAATCTCTCTCTCTGTCTCTCTCTGTCTCTCTCTCTCTCTCTCTCTCTCTCTCTCTCTCTCTCTCTCTCTCTCTCTCTCTCTCTCTCTCTCTCTCTCTCTCTGCTCTAGTCTGGCATGCCCCCATCTCCATCCACAACCATCAGCATCAGTCATCAGCCACCATCACCACCAGTGTCTGGACTATAGGGGTACTTATCTTGTGGCTGGATGACATGCCAAAGAGTTTAACTATCATTTCTATCTATATGAAAAACATTATTCTTTTCACTGTCTCTCCTGGTATTCTAAGAATATTAAAGGACAGTTTCTCCAGTGGGCTGAAGGACAATATAGACTGTTGACAACACATATAAATACTATTGACTATTAAAAGAAGCTTCATTTACATTTTAAAAAATGAATGCAGGCACGATCCAACTTGTGTCATGCAATAAAGGAATTTTGACAGGTTGGCACAATAGCGATGTAAAAATGCCCCACCTCCTTCACCTCTAACAAAAATAGCTACAGTACATTCTCACACACACAGGTTAAACTTGCAACAATGACAGACATAAGTGACTGGAAGGTATATAAATAGCTTTTAAAAAGACTGAACCAATTATGCAGACGGTGTGTACTCAAAGAGCCATGAGCACACTGTCTGTGTGACTGTGAAAGGGGGTCTTGTAACAGGCACACAAACACAGGTTGGTTTTCGGACAAGTTTGGGAGAATATAGCCTCAGACTGGTTTGCCTTGACTACCAAAAATCAAAATAAGACTGGAGTCTGCCATCATTCTCAAACTAACTGACAGATCCTTAGTTTTAATGACGATAAGCAGATAAGGCTGGGTATCGTTTCAAAATTTTCAATACCAGTACCGATACCCAGTGTTGGGAAGATTACTTTGGAAATGTAGTTTGTTACAATTACAAGTTACCCTGTTGAAAATGTAATAGTAGTGTAACTATTTCAATTACTTTCTCAAAGTAATGTAACTAATTACATTTGATTACATTTTGATTAGCTACTTTTCTTAATTTTGAATCAATGCTCTTGACTGTTAACCGTTATCACATTTTAAGACCTGATAGTGTTACTGTTAACCTTCACCGCTGGCAAACACTCTTTGCATTGTACTACAATGTTAGGGCCATTGTTCTTGCAGGTGGTGTTTGCAGACATCCCAACCTGCAAAAACTCATTTAAGGGAGTTTCGTTCCGGTTACACTTGATGTCGGTCCAGGGGAGGGCTGCGATCGTTGTCGGTCTAATAAGCAGCAACACAGAGCTATGAGGATGCTTTGCTCTCACACACACTGCATTTATAGTCACACAAATACACACACACACAGACACTCTCTAGTGTGCACTCTGCTCACTCACTCCAGATTCCAGGAGATTGTGTTTTATTTGTGGCCGTCAGGGAGACGTTATCAATATGTGGGAGATGGGATGTCTGTGTTTGTATTTCCAACACAGGAATGTATTCTTCTGTGCCTCTGACATGTTGCTGAGTCTGACTGAATGGCACATGACCAAAGACAGCATCAGGATCCAACTTGTCTTTGGAAGGAGGAGGTTGATATGAAAAAAACTATTTGATAAATCCGAGCTTTTGGGGCGATTTTTCAAATATAACTAAAATTCATGGGATCATGGGAATCATCATGGGAATTTCCAAAAGCAACTGTAATTTAATTACGCATTCTCTTACAGTAATGTAACGGATTACAAAAATGTAAATTTTGTAATTGAATTATGTAATGTCGTTACATGTAATTCGTTACTCCCCAACAGTGCCGATACCAGTACCCTTAAAACGATACCGATACCAATTAAGTACTTCATTTGATACTTTTTTTTTTTTTTTTTTTTTTTTACTTCACTCAATATTAAAGTTGAAGTATGTAACTCTGACACCAAGCGTTTAGAAATGGTACTGCGGCCCACGTTCAAAACACTGGAGAGAGCTGTTACTCCTCGCCCCCTCCCTGCCAGAGTCTACTTCATGCGGGTTGACAGTTGTTGGACGTGATCCTGCATATCCTCCTCCGTATCAGCGGGTGCAGCTGAGTGCTGTATGACGCAGTAACCGTCTCCAGCCGTCTCCATGTTTCAAAGGCGTCTCCTATACATACCCTTGTTTTGTTTCTCAAATTGTCACAACGTATTTGAGACTCATAATGAGGTGTTTTTGGTTTTGTAACATCAGACATTATCTGCAGTGTTCCTAGCTGCAGCTCAGTGGCACCTGGCAACCTGGCTGCTGAAACACTACTGACTTGGTGATTGGTAGCTAGGTGGTGGGTGGCGCATCAGTACTGACTTGGTGATTGGTAGCTAGGTGGTGGGTGGAGCATCAGTACTGACTTGGTGATTGGTAGCTAGGTGGTGGGTGGAGCATCAGTACTGACTTGGTGATTGGTAGCTAGGTGGTGGGTGGCACATCAGTACTGACTTGGTGATTGGTAGCTAGGTGGTGGGTGGAGCATCAGTACTGACTTGGTGATTGGTAGCTAGGTGGTGGGTGGCACATCAGTACTGACTTGGTGATTGGTAGCTAGGTGGTGGGTGGCGCATCAGGCCAAAACACAGAATGACAACATAAACATTACTTGAGGGCTGCAACTGAGCTTTTCAAATGTGAATATTCTGGCTGGACTACTACTGTCAGTGATGTCAGTGTTTGACATGAACATGATTCCTTAATGTCTGGTGATATTTAGGGCCATTTTATGATTACTTGGAATATATTTGTTACATACAGCTACTTTAATCATGCAAATAGAAAGCAATCAGTTGTGTAAATATTCCTCCCCATTCAAAGGATTTTTACACAAATACATTTTGAAAGTGCTATTTATTGAATAACTTTTTTTCTTTTTCTTTTTACACAATTTTTACAGAGGTTTTTCATCAGAAACATAACAAAAACCAACATGAGACAAAACAAACAAAGAACAAACCTCCCCCCTCCCCACATCCCTGTTATTTATTGAATACCTGTACAAACACTGAGAATCTAGCCACTGACCAGTCCTAACCCTCCTCAACAGTTCTTTTTAAGAAATATGAACATATCAGCCTTCTCTGGAGCAAGGCATGCCCTTTCCTGGCTGATTGTGTCTCCAGCAGTTGAAAATATTCGCTCTGTTGGAGTGGAGGATACTTGGACACATGTATAAAGCATGCTTAAAGCAGACAAACACACAAAATGCTCATTTTTAAAGACAAACTCTTCAGATATGAATGTGAATTCAGTTTACATGGTAGAAAATCTGAACTGGACCTTTAGAGTAATCAAATTATTATTGATCGATAGCCTATAGGTGATGATTCTGTGATAATAGTTTTGGTGTTGACTAATTATAGGCTATTTACATTTAGGCTAATACATTACATTGCTTATATCACTGTATAAGGTTGTATAAGCATTTGATCAGAGTGGGGATTATTATGTTATTGAAGTCACATTGTTGGAATTATAAGAGCTATGGAATGAAACCCATGAAACTTCCCCATGACATTTACAAAGAACTTTTACTGCTGCACCATAGAGAGCACTCTCACATATGGCTGCACTGTGTACTCTAGCTGCACTGCATCACGACAGAAAGACCAGCAGCGGATCATTAAGACAGCACACAGTGGATTGTCGGCTCTCCTCTTCCCAACTGGAGGGATATCCTCTTAAGTCGTCTTCACAAAACGGGCCAAAAACATCAGCTACTACCCCTCACATCATCGTCACTCTATGTTCACCACTCTCCCCTCAGGCAGGCTTAGGGTCCAAACACACTGCCAAACAGAGCTGCTGACAAACTGTTGAACTCACTCACACACACACACTGGGACTAGGCATATATTTATACATTGTGGTGTTTAAGTTATACTCATAATGATAAGTACATCTAATAATGGCTATACTGGAGATTAAGATGAAGGGTTAAGGATGAAATATGTTGATTTAAAGTGCACTTACTGATTGTGTGTGCTGTATTGTATTGTATTGAAATGTGTGTGAAGCATGTAATATGTACATCATTTTATATTATTCTTAAAAAAATGCAGTAAGAGAAAAAAGCAAAACATGATACATTATTTTAAGGTTGAAACATGATCTTAAAGAATCAGTATCTGATTATATTCTGCAAGAGCTTGTATGAAAAAATAAAAACCCAGGTTGACCGTATTTGAACATATGACCTGAATATGACCCGAGTCAAATGTATGGGAGGGGTTGAAACCACAGACCTCAGCAGTTTTTTTTTTTTGGGATATAAAAAGGGGAAAATGACATTGTATGTTAGATCATTTTATCATAGACTTTGTCTCTGTGAAGGTTTTGCTGCCGGCAATAAAACTCTACTCAACTTTGAAGACTCCTGGTGATATTTGAGACTCTGAAAAACCTTTTGATTGACTAATTTGACCCCATAATATCTATATATTTATTTATCTGTAATATATTGTTGTAGCTCATGCTCAATAAAGTATCTATCTATCTATCTATCTATCTATCTATCTATCTATCTATCTATCTATCTATCTATAAAGCATGATGGATGAGTAAATTAGCTTATAGTTAATCACCAACATTGATGTAACGTAAATCTATGTGACGATGACATAAACACACAAATAGGCTAAGATAAGATATTCCTTTATTAGTCCCACAATAGAAAGAATAAAGAACAATAAATAATATTAGTACAGAATAATAAAGTATACAAGCAATGAAAAGAACAATAATTGAAATAATAATAATAATAAAAATAATTGTTATTGCACGAGTTTAAAAGTGAGTAGTAGTAATGTGTACCAAAAATACTGATATTGCACATTGTGTAATGTGCAGTTGTGAAATCTTGTGAAAAAGTTTTCTACGTGTTTATGTATTTATTTATATATTCACCTTAAACTGTACAAAGGAAAGTGTTCTCTAGCTTCAGTTTGCACCTCTGACATTTGAAAGCCACAAACTGCTAGTGTCTATATATATATACAAAAAAAAAAGTTGTATCAGCTGTGGATCAGCAGAGCGGTGCGGTGTTTCCATAGCAACGTTTACAGCGTCAACATGTCCGGAGGAGCGACGCGTCGTGACAAGAAAGAGCAACGGAAAGTAAAAGATGATAAGATACAGGTAATATCTAAACATCTGAAACTCTCAGAATGAAACTGATGTGTTGTTGTGTGTTATTAAACTCTAAAGCTTACTGTTGATCTCCTGTTAGAAAGAGGAAGTTGTCATCCTGCAGTGGGAAGCTGTGTCACTGCCTCACATCCAAGACCTGCTGGAGGGAAGTGATCATCTACTTCACTCGTAAGTGTGTGTTAGGCCTATAATTATAGATAATAACGAGTTGTATAAAGAAGTAGCCATCAGAAATAGAGCTAAATACACACACACACACACACACACACACACACACGCATCACACATGTCTGTCACCGCTGGATACATTAGTCAGCATTCGTATAATAAATGAATAAACTATATAGTGTTTTTTAGGAAACAGCTGCATTCATGAGATGCCATCATGACTTTAAACCTAACAGCTGTATTTAATTGATCATTTTGTGACAACCAACAGGAGCAGGGAGTCAGATGCACATGTACAGAACAGGGTGTGACAAATTTAGACACTAGTGAGAATAGTTGTGATGAGGTAAAACAGAGCTGTAGGCAGGATTTTAGATTTTTAGAAATGCTGAGGTCATGTGACCGCCCCACCGCTCTCAGAAAATATTTCAACCCAAAAAACAAGGTCTAATTATTTCGATTTTTCATGTTTTATTTATTCAGTACATTTCTTAGTTGTTTTTTGTGTACATTTTATTTTCCAGCCCCCTAAATCAAAGCTTTCTCCATGCCTCCCATTCCTCCACAGGAATAAAAAGTACTATAGGAAAAATGTAAACCTTTTATTTATTTGTAAGCTTAAATATATTTAAATGTAAACATATTGCGTATCCCTAAATCAACTTTGGAAATACCCATCATGCCAGTGACCTCGTTGTCCCCACTACTATCTGCAGCCCTGCTAAACATTGTTGTTGTTATGTAATTACTGCACCGATGTCGTTTTCAGCCACATCTGCTTTCTGTTGTCTGCAGGGAATTAAAGGAGATCTTAAGCTTCAGTAACCATCAGACCTGCATGAAGGAAGCTGCCCTGCTGGATTACTATATTAGTGGTTTCTGGTGGGCAAAAGAGGTCCAATTCACCCCTGCACAGACTTCCTTCACCATGGCTGTACTGCACATGCTGCTGGATAACATGCAAGGTGGGGAGAGAAAGAGGATGTTATTTTCAGTTAAAAACACATTGCAAAAGTATATTGTAGAACAGATCCTCCATTGTAATGCACTGAATTCATGTTCAAGCCAAGAAACCATTGCACAGTTCAGTTAGATCAAATTACTAACACTTGTTTTTAATCTTTTTTAGTCTCCTCCAAACAATTCTTCATTGTCTTTGATTTAAATATGTATTATTTGTTTCCAGATGTGTGTAACTCTGGTTTTGAAAAGTGCTATTAACATTTTTTTTTTTACTCGTGTACTTGAAATAAAGGTAGTGTTTAAGCATTGAGATAGGGTGGTAGGAAAATATTAGACTTTTTCTGAGTTGTAATAATCTGTAATCTACTCACTGTAATCAGCTCCAATTTTATGCAACATTAAATAGGATCATACTAGTTTAGCCTATTTTAGCCCATATTTGACATCAATTCCAGAGATTTAGACGTCTTTGACCAACTATTCCAGGCAGCTGTTGGTTTCCATACATTTCTGCACAGTATGACAATCAGTCAGCAGACTTCAGCATTATTTTTATGTTGTATGGTAAACATGGTCAACTGTTTGATTTGATATGTTTTCACAGCATCACCATCTTTTGAGAGTCAGTGAATACATTTTCAGACAGTACAGAAATGAATGGAGGTTGTATACAGCTTTTAGTCTGTTTTTTGTTTGTTGCAGCATAAATACCAGGGATCGGTGTCAAATTGAAATATAGATGTGTAGAAATATGTGAAAGCTTTGAGTTTCTGCAGGTATGAAAAGGACTAAAGAAACTCCAACCCTGAAACTGAAGCAGCTAAATGGAATTCAGCCATCTTTTGTTTATCTTTAGATTATTTAACACATCTTTTCCTATAGTCACATGTCAAAATATATGCAGATGAAATTAATTAGCCTCTAAACCAAGTCATATTCATAAATTCCTCATCAGTCATTAAAGTCCGTGTAAAGTCAGAATAAATATGTGTTCTGAGTTTGACATACCACAGAAAAGTGTGTTGTTAACCACTCAAATTTGAATGATTAAAAAAATTGCCAAATATATGAAATTAGATTTCAAAGTTGTGTAAAACTCAGTCTCATTCGCTGAAACCCCGCCCCCTACCAAGTGTCACCTGTCAATCAAAGTCACCATCTCTACCAGAAACATGGACGCTAGCGTCTGAGAGCTTTCTGCTGCTAGCTCGGCGGCTAGCTCGGTGGCTAACTGGGCGGCTAACTGGGCGGCTAACTCAGCTAACTGGCTAACTGTAGACTGTAATAGTAGTAGTGTGTGCTGAATGTATTTACACCACTACAGCAGCAGGGGTCTGGTTGAAATGCTTTTTAAACCTTTTTTAGAAATACATTTATGACCTATTTAATGTGTTAAGAAGAAAATGTCACTTTACACAGTCTTTAATAAATGTTTGATTCATCCTTCTGTTTGATTCATCTTATGGAAAAAGATATTCACAATCACTATTTTATAATCCATCTTCTTATCATATTCCAGAGAAACAGATGAGTTTGGTGGATAACCTGATGGAGTTTGCTAAGGTCTTAGCTGCTGCCTGTCAGAGCTCATCATCAGAGGAAGGCTCCGCTCCACTGCTCGACAGAGAAGAAGCCACAGCGCTCATAAGTTACACCAGAGACAGGTACCGGGAATCCTTCTAATGCTTTTGGATTTAGGTTTTAAAAAAAGAGGTTTTCCAAGCTGTGATGCAGTATGACTCACTCAGAGATGCCTGAAAGGTTACAAATGCTCACCTTGTATAAATCCCAGCCAGCATGTCCATGTGGAACCAGCATGAGTTAGTGATATTCTGGCATAAATGTGCATCCATCCATTTGCTGCATGTGTGGCCTCATGTTGATTTCTGTACGGTGGCTACACTCGCCAATGTTTAACCTGCATGCTTAGCAACAAACATAGCACATAAGGAGCCATTTGTATCTCTCCGATCATTAGCCCACGCTCAAAAACAGGTCTTGCTTGTTTGGACTCCACCTGTCACCCGTCCTGGCTTCGTTTCTAACGTAGGTGGCACACAGTAAATGGAGCTGACAGACACATTTTGATGCCAGGTTATCAGAAACAATCTGGAGAAGCTGTTATCACATGTTGCAAAACCACACAAGTCACAGTATGTTTTAATACAACTGTGTAGGTGTACAAACAGGGACATCTTTTTTGGGGTAACTCCCCTTATGACAATATTGAGCTTTGATTACGAAGGATAAAGTCACAGTGGAGCATGAAGCACTCAGATATAGTTTATTATCATGTCATATTTAGTACATCACATTTATGGAGAGTCAAGTTATTCAATTGAAGTAACACATTATGAAAACCTCATTCAATCAATCAAGCTTTATTTATACAGCAGCTTTCATACAGGTTCATGTAGTTCATAGTGCTTCACAGTTGATTGACAAGCTGATAATAAGACAGAACAAGTGTAGACAGATAATGACATAAAGAGAAGTAATAAAAATGACAAGGCAAGACAAACAAAGAACAAATAACAAAGAAAAAAGTAAGAGCATCAAAATACATGTCTGCCCTTCAGTACCTGCCCAAATACAATATCTGTACAGCTTTCACTAACCCCTAACCCTCCAAACAATGACACAATATAAATACAATATAGAACACAGACAACATAATATTAAATACTCAGACATCAATACCAACACACTACCTCCTCACTGGTTCTTTTTTACCTTTGTTTATTCAGTGGACTTTCACTCAGAGGAAGCCTCTCTCTAACACAAATGATCACATTCACACATTCACACAGTTAGGCTGTATTCAGCTTTTAAAATGCTAGTCCTCACATTCAACTGAATAGTGTACAGAGTCCCAACGGATCCTTAAAAAGTCTTAAACACAGTGTCTTAAATTTAGTTTTTGATATTCAAGGTCTAAACATGTGGTCTTACATTTGATTTGAGGAAATATAATGAAACTAATCATTAGTTACAGCTCCATTTCAACCCACTACAAACTAAAATCCTGCTTTTGCATTATTATATGTCACAGGAATGGTATTATTTTTTCCTTATAGAGGTATTAAAAAGGTATTAAAGTAATTCATTTTGTTCTTTAAAAGTGTGCAGATACACTGAGTGTAGTGTGTTCACGCTGCAGGGTTGACCTGCATTGAGCCAAGAGTCAACTTCTGGAGAAATTCAACCTCAGTCACAGCTGGCAATCACACAGACCAGACCAGTACAACCTGCTATGAGGGAATACAAAGATCCACAGTACAAAGTTATCTCTTTGTTTGATAACTTTAAAAGTAAAGAGAGACTTTGCTGTTGGCTTCCTGAAAGAAATAAAAAAAAAGATGAGAGAAAAATAGAGAGAGAGCTGAGAGTACCAGCAAGAGAGAGAGGGAGAGGCTGTGGTCGAGCAAGCTGGAGAGTGAATGAAGAGAGGGAGCGCTGGTAGAGAGAAAGCCAGCGAATCAGATCAATAAAACATTATTTTGTAATTGTTTCACAGCAGTTACTAAAAGCACAAACAAGCCTACACACCTCCTCTCAACCCTGCACCACAATGATTGGTTCAGTCTGAATAAAAACACATTCACACCTAGAAACTACCCAGTACAAACACATTCTTACCCGCCAGCCACTGAGCAGCTCCCCTGGAGTAGTGAGGCCATGTTCAGACCAAATCCAGCAATGTATGAAAAGCAATTATTCCATTTATTTGAATGTGTATTGAATTTGGCAATGCGTTTATGCTGCAGAGGTGGAGACCAAATACAGTTCAGCAAAGAACCACAGTGGTCATTGAAGATCATGTAACGCAACGTGATGTCAAGGTTCCACGTTGTCTTAATGAGACCGAAGACATCCAACATAAGAAGAACCTTGTTCACCATATAGCACTGTAGCATTCCACTGTTTACCCAGGAACTGTGAAGGTGGAAGAAGAAATACTAAACAGAAATTGGGATTGCAACCCCAGAACTACACCAACCAAATGCATGGTGACTTCCATCTATCCCTTATAGCAGGATCGTATAACTCTGGATAGTCTCTGTTCCATCGTCACGGTTCTTTGGTTTACAGTGGAATGATATAATGCTACAATGAAGTATCACCTCAAGTTAAGATACAGACTAGAGCAGGAGTGTCAAACATACGGCCTGTGGGTCAGAACTGGCCCATCAAGGGGTCCAATCCGGCCCACTGGATAACTTTGCAAAGTATGTAAATTGCAGAAAAGTAGGGTTTGGACACATTTTATCGTATTTCTTACCATGGCACCCCTAGATGGTTTATTGTAGTAAAGTTATAATGTACATTATAGATATAATTTATAGGTTATTATGCAATGGTTTTACTGGTCCGGCCTCCTTGAGATCAAATTAGGCTGTACAGTACGTGGCCCTTGAACCCAAAATTAGTTTGACACCCCTAGACTACAGGATTCAGTGTTACAGTGCAACCAAGCAGTTTGACTCTACTGTACAATTCTATAATCCTGTGAAAATATGTGGCTTCCTATGGGGCGAGAACAGTGACAGCTGGCATTGATTTTTGGCATTTAAAATAAATTTGGCTGAACTGAAAAAGGAAATACTGAAACACTTGTATGGGATAATGTTGTACTGGCACTGAAACAAGTTCCATTGAAAAGTAATACATAGGTTGTGTTTTTTTTAAGGGTACAGTCTGACAGCTTTATCCCATGTGCACTGCTTTCTGGCTCTGACACACATCACAAGCTTTTTTATTAAGTTTTTATATTTTTTGCATTATGATATGTTTTTCCATTGTCAGTCTTAAGATTTTTTTCTTCATGGCTTTCAGTCTGAACTTTTTCTCAGAATTTTGGTATAGAGAGGAGGCTCCCTGCTAGGCCTACATTACCCAGCATGCCTCACGGTGTAAAGAAGATATCCCAGGATAAGGGCATCGCAGCAGACATTTTGAGCCAGACTGTTGTCATTTTTGCTCTGTTAAAATGTCACTCAATTAACTTTTAGAGTTTTTTTCAGCTATTTGGGAATCTTGTTTTCGGAGATGCAAGGAGCTGCAGGCTTTTGATGTTTTCACATACTGTAGATGAGAATTGTTCAACCCCCCCCCCCCCCCCCCCCCGGCAGACTGCCCCATGTCACATTTCACACAGACTGTACTACACTCACTGTCATGCCTGCATCTGTTAACCAGCCACATTTAGTTTGTGAGTGATCTCTTATTGCACTTCATGAGAATTAGCATTCAGTGATATTACAGCACATCTATGGTTATTGAACTGCTGCTGGCGTTATGAGAAGATTTCCCTCACTTGATTATTTCCAGTAACTTACTAACTTCATGAACAAAGTCAAAGTAATAATACTACTGAAAGACCCATTTCCAAATTGTCTTTATAGTCTAGGCCTGAGTTAATAATAAGATTCTTTATTCTAATCCATAATCCATACATACATCAATGATCTCATTGCTGCTCCATCAAACAGATGTTTTTACTGAAAAAGTAGCAATACCACCATATAAAAGTACTCAATAAGTTAAACTCATGTATTCAAAATTATACATAAGAAAAGTGCAAAAGTATTCTGCAGAATATTATGAAGCCTCGTCCCATTTAGAGTATTATATTATATTCTTGTGTATGTATTTTTTGTATTAATATACATGCAGCATAGTAATGTTGTACTAGTCTGGGTAGAACTCATTTGAACTATTTTACTTGTATATTATATTTTATGTATGTGATATCTGGGACTCTATAATAATGCAACTGTTTTATAAATTCATTTTGGGCTTTGTATGTACAATCTTTATCTGCAAAATAACTACTGACTACAATCATTTAATAATTTAATATTTCAAAGAGTTATAGAAGTATAGCTCAGCAGACAAAAGACATTTTACTCAAATACAGTACTTTATTATACTGTATATATTAAGTCACTTCCAACTTCTACAAACCCATAAACTTATTTGTATAAATAAATAATTAGATTGATCACATCGCATTAATGTGCTGAGGAAAACAACCTGCTTACCTGAAATTACAACCAATATATTTAGATACTGTTTATTTTGTGCTCATGGAAGTTTTAATACTTGTCATTTAAACAGCTGTGTGTTCTGTTGACTGCAGTCTCTTTCAGAAATACAGACTCTATGAGCTTCTTTTCACCACACCCAGAGAGGAGTTACTGACAGGCATAGAGGTGAGACAGCTCGTGACTCGTGCATGTTTTTGTGTGTGTGTGTCTGTCTATCTACATATAAGTAACATTTTAAACATGCTTTCTTTTCCCCCAGAGGACGATTGAGGTGTTCACATGTGAGGATGCTCTGACTCCATTGGAGGAAGGTATCCCTACTACTGTATATTTCCAGTGATGGGTCCTACCTGCTGTCCAAGAGGATGGAGAGGTGATAATGATGGAGGGGTGATAACGGCTGTTACTTGTTATTATATAATTGTCCACCGTGGGGCGTTGTTTCATATCCAGTTTCATATCACTTGACAGGTCTTTTATAGCCTTTTTTTTGGACCTGTGCACAGGAGGATCGTGCTGTCTTAAAAGCATGACTGGTAATTAGAGGCTAATTACAGCTGCAGTTAATAGTTGTTTAATGAATTATGAATTTCTGTCAATCAAAAGGAAAGTTATCGGCAAATATGTTGATACCGTATTGATCGTTTCAGTTATCTTTAAAGCAAAAAAAAGTTAAATATTCTTTGACTCCAGCATCTCAAATGTGTTTTGCTGCTTCCTTCTAATATATGACAGTAAATTTAACATCTTAACGTTTAGACTGCCAACTTTTCACATTTTTCGTACCATTTCATACACTAAATAATTGATCAATTAATCAAGAAAATACAGTAGCAGCAGATAAATTGATAATGAAAATAACCATGAGTGGTAGCCATATATGTAATGATGTGGAAAGATGTTGGAAGGATCATTAGGTGAAAGAGATAGAGATCTGAAAGGAAGAGAGAGCATTAAGAAACAGGAAAAAAGAAAGATCATATTGTGTAAATGAACAGCTGCACAGTGAAGGCTGTCTGGTTCTTATTAAGTCACAAAACGATGTAATGTGAAACCACACCACACACACACGCACACACGCACACACTCAAACACATTTAAGAGAGGATTGCCAACTGTGGCCTTGTTAAATCTACTAAAATGATTCCAATTTGGCCGGTTTTCCTGAAAGCCTCAGATCCAGCCACTAACTGAGCTCTATTAGAAGAAATACACTAAATCTGAATGAATGGCATTAATAAAGTCTTTGCACCGGGTAGTATGTGGTTAGCCTAGCTTTGCATAAAGACTGGAAGCAGTGGGAAACAGCTAGCCTGGCTCTCTCCAAAGTTATACTGCATTCCATTTACCTCTGAAGTTGGAAGTCGCAGCTGGGAATGACGTCACAGCCCAGTTTGATGTGTTCTAGTTCATGTCAGGAAACCAGTTCTAGCCAGGTTAGCAGTTGTTAGCAGTGGATAGCAACAATGTAGCAACATTTTCACAGATAGAAGTTGGACAGTGCTGTGTGTACGACTGATTTAATGAGACACTAATAAGACAGAAGTGCTAATAAATAGGATATTAGGTAATTCCACACTGTTGATACACAAGGCAGCCATCTTTGATTTTGAAGTTGGGGCTGGTGAGGTTTGTCGGACCTCAACATCTGACTTCAGGGGGCATTCCAGTTGAAATTTCCGATGGAACTGAGATATTCTATTTTCCGAGTACAAATGGAATGCACCATTAGAAGGAACAAAACCTCTAAAGCTCACTGATAAACCGTACACTATTACTTTGAATTTTTTTCCTGTTAAAGGGAAGTTTTTCTTTGCTGCTGTCACCATGTGCTGCTCATCTGGGAATGTTGGGTCTCTTTAAATTTAATTAAAGAGTTGAGTCTAGACCTGCTCTATGTGTAAAGTACCTTGAGATGACTTTTGTTGTAATTTGGCACTATACAAATACAAATTGATCGATTGATAGTTTAAATTGAGCACAAATACAAATGTAAGAACTGATATTTTTGGCTTTATACGACTAAAAAAGTACTGTATTTCAATCAGGAGAGACCAGAGAATGAAGCAGAAAGAATTTTTATTATACAGATAACATTGATGATTATTATCAAAAGTCTTTGGTGCTTGGACTCTGCAGGGAGATTTTGAATCAAGGGACTTCAGTCTTAAACAGCAGCAAGATAGATTGTCCATGGAGTGCAGACACTAGTGGTGGTGGTTAGGGCTGGGTATCACCATTGCCAATCCAAGTATCCTTAAGATAAGATCCTTAATGATACCAATTGAGTACTTCATTAGATACCCATTCTACATTTAGTATTGTCTTTTATCAGGTGTAACAGGTGTGTAGTGTAGACACACTTTAGAGTGTTTAGGTGACATCTTGGCTGCTGAACTGCTAATCGTGCTAACTCAAATTCACCATGACTTCACCACCACAGACAGGTTGTAGTTACAGGTTGTAGCTGCTGTGGCAGTGGACCAATCACATGTTGCATTAAATCCAAGAACGCTTGTGTTGATTGGCTGTGAGCAGGTCCATACAAATAGTCATATTTACTAGCTCTGGGTGCAAAAAGGATTGATTGTAGGTATGGATTGACGGAAGATGTTTCCATACTATTGGTATTGATTTATTTTGGTCCATACCTTAAAAGTATTGAGTACCCATACCCAGCCCCTTTAGTGGTGGTGGCTGATGACTTCTGCTGGTGCGTCACCGTGTTATTGGTTGATGTCTTAATTGATGCCCCAGGAAATGACAGCAAGGATTTAAGAAATAAAACCACAGACAAAAAGAAAGTCTTCCTGTCTGAACTTCCACTAAGCTTCACAGAACTGTATGAGCACATCATTAAATTCTGATTGTTATAATAAAAATCTCATTGAAGTGTCATAAATCTAGATATAATAGGTGCAGAGCTGGGATGTTGGAGCATTGTACAGACATACTCTAAAGCTAAGCACAGAGTCAGAGCAGATTAATAATGCAGGTAGGTATGCAGGAATTTCAGATGGGATTTTAACATCAGTGAATAATAGATGAGCTTATAATGCAAAGCTTATATGTTTGTATTGCAAATGGCATCGCCAAAGTGAACAGGCTCAGTTTGTCATTGTAGATCAATCTCCAGTCTTTTCTAATGCCGAACACAAATTTAACAGCAGATGAGTCAACAGAGCACTTTCACTTCTTGTCTATAGTGCTGCTGCTGTGGACTATATGATAAATAAAGAACAGCATTCTGTGTCCCGCTGTGCTTTCAGCCTTCCTTTCTGCACGATATTTTAGTGTGAGATGTGATTTTAGCCCGTCGCAGATTGGCGGTGCTGTTCCAGTGGTATTTGTGGTAATAATAATCACTGCATGTTTTATTTAGAAAGCTTTTATCAGAGCAGACTCTCAAGCTCTGCTGCATGGGGGGAAAAAGTTCAGATATGAAAGGCTCTGCTTTGTCTGAGTGAGGAGGATATTTGTGTTTGCCAAGGTTCTAACTTAGCATGTGGACTCCATCAGGCCTTATAAGGTTGTTGTTCTGCAAATTGAAGAAGAAGGTTTTGGAACAGTGTTCATTTGGAAGTGTATACAGTAGAGACACAGAGAATATAAATGAAACTGTGCTGTCAGGGTGTAGACAGTGTGGAATATATGTGTGGTTATAATTAAGATTATTTAAAAGTGGGTTGAAAGTTCATTCTTGATCTTTTGGGAGTGTGGTTACATTCATCTCAAGTCACATGAATAAATGGAGGCCAGAGCCTGGAAAGAAACATGGAAATATGACACATAATATTTTTAATGTCTTCTCAAGATATTTGAAGAGGCTACACCAAATATAATAAGTATTTTAACAGTTCCAGGGCAGCGATGTGTTTTTAATCGTTTTGGACATGAACAGAAGATACATCAGGCTTTGATGCACACATAATACTCGTTAGTAGATCAGTTCATTCTGGGTTCATGGAATTTATTGAGAACAGTATAGAAAATCAGCAGAGGTATACTTAACCTAACCCTAACCCATAACGCACATTTTATATGTAGGGCGTGTGTGTGTGTGTGTGTGTGTGTGTGTGTGTGTGTGTGTGTGTGTGGGTGTGTGGTGCTGCTAGAATGAGAATAGTAATAAAATGACTCACATGTCCTCTGTCTTACGTGTGTGTGTGTGTGTGTGTGTGTGTGTGTGTGTGTGTGTGTGTGTGTGTGTGTGCGTGTGTGTGTGTGCATGTGTTGTTCTCCTCAATCAGGTATGAAGAGAAAAAGTTCAGACCAGACCAGAGTGCCTGAAAATCAGCTCTGCCAAATATCTACAATACATCACATCTTCAATAATATTACACAGTCCTATTAAAATTCATTTGACCACAACTGTGAAAGTAAATATTCAGTTTTTATTAATAACATAGTTTGTAGAATTTATTACAAGCTGCATATTTAATATGAAATTCTCAGACATTGAGCTGTCTTGGAGGTTTATTCACATTTGGAGTGTATTTCACTGTTCTTCTCTTTAACTTCATTTGTTTGTGATATTGTGGGAAATTGTATATAATAAGAATAAATAATTCAGTAATTTATACAATCTACTGAAGTTTATTCAGCTCATATTTCTGTCTGTTTCTTTCAGAATACTAACTATTTTTAAGGGAACTGGTTAGAAAAAACTGCTGATGACTATATATGGCTTCACATTAATGCTGCCATCAACAGCACAGATTAGAGTTGACATATTTTAGTATTACAAGAAAATCCTGTTGTTGCTCATGTGAGAGGATTTTACAAGGATCAAGTCACACCAACGTCATGTTAAATCCTGACACCAACTTCAGCCTTTACTGCACTGCTTTTACTGTGTGTGTGTGTGTGTAGACTATACAGATATGTTCTATACTACTACACACATATACTATACACACATGCTATATACATATTCCAAAAAAATGAATGAATATTTATTTGAATATGTATGACATTATGACGTGTACACCTCAAAGCTTGATTTTCATGATTTGATGTGATAATTTTACTACGGGTGAATGATAAGTATTGTGAGGCTGTGTGTGTGTGTCTGTTTCACTTTTAAAACACAATAGTTCAAATTTAATGTAATCTCACTTTTGTAATTACTGTTGCAGGAAGGAAAGCAATGGCAAACAATTGTGTGCATGCGTGTGTGTGTGTGTTACCTCATTGAGACCTTTTCCGGTGCAAACACAGACCTTGAAGTCAATGCAATGTCTGTGCATGCGTGTGTCTGTGTTTATTTCAACAGTTGTGAGATACAGGCTGCCCTCTGCTGGCCAACAGTACAGTACACAGTACATATTTTTAAAATCACCCAAAGACTTCAACTATTTTCCTCCCATGAAAGGAATCCCACTGCTGACATGTAGGTTCATAAATCAATGATTTTTTTTTTTTAATCTTAACTCAGAGTCCTACTAACTTTTCCTGAGGCTGTCTACTACGTCTCATGTTCATGATCAGTGAACATCAAACTATCCCTGTGATCATTTTATTATCATTGTGTAAAGATACAATGAAATTCAGCTGTGCAGTTTTAACCGTAATCTTTTCCATCTACTACTTCAATATCTCCTCTCCCTGTTGGCTTAATGACAAATTACAGTTTAATTCCACTTTTATTTTCTTAAGTAATTGCAAAGATCAGAAAAACACAGCAACATCACTAAAAGTAAGAAACACAAGACATCAAACAGGTTGGAAGCAAACTCCCAAACTCAGTAAGTCAAACTTATTTTAAAGAGACAATAAAAGGCGAACTGTCAAATTATTACCCAAACAGCTGTAAACATCTGTAAAAGTTTAATGACAAGTCCAACATTTTTTAATGACTAGAGCTATAAAAAATAAAACCCACGCTTGTAATGAACTGCATTTTTCATTATGACTTCATGTTCATTCTTGACCTTTGGAATTGAGGTGTGACAATATAATCGTATACACATTAATGTTTAAACACTGAACGTGGTCCCAATAAACAAATGACTTGTACTAATACAAGGTTTTAAAGGTTACTCAACTTTTTTTTTCGAAGTTCAAGAATGAATTTATTCAGCCAGAGCCAAACACAGATGAAAAATGGTAAACTGCTCAGCACAGTGGAACAATCTTACTGTTCAGCATCCAGTGTGTCAGACTGTGGGATGTGGTCAAAACCATGTGGTTTCCTCTCTTTCATCGTTTTCAACTGTTTTCACTTTAAAAAGCATTTGATTTAGAGGTTCAAATACATCTTTGTATTTATATGGTCATTTTTAACTTAATGGGTTAACTCAGTGTGTACTCTTGGATGTAAAGAAGTAGAATGTAACAGTTAGACCCATCAAAGATTTAAATACACCATGGTTCTTGACTTCCTCTGGCCAGCTGACGTAACTTTATATTTTTAATGACCTCACCCAGTACTCAGTTTAAAGACAAAGCAAGAACATAGTCACAACAATACGATTAGAGAGCACAAAGCATTGAGGAGGTGTCATTTGATGTCTTGATTCCAATAAAACATATAAAAGAGTATTTGTGCTCTGACAAAGACTTCAGTATCACTCATCAACTTCAGCGGAAACATGACTCCATCCTAACAAAGATTTACTGCTTTTAATCAGCACAAAATGTTACCGCTGAGCTCGTAATCCAGATGTCCAATTACGTATTTCATAAGAACCTGGGTCTGAAGCGGCTGTTGCTCTCAGTTACTCTTACATCACTCTCCTGAGGCTGGTCGGATTTCCGCAGGAAAATCAAAACAACATGGATGAGGCTGGATTTGACTCATTTGTATCAATCGTGAAAGCAGTACAGCTGAAATTAACACTAGCGAGAGGATATATTTTACTTCATGATTATTTTAGGTGGGTCAAAGTGAACTCCTTTCAGTTCTAATTTAAGTGTTGAATGAAACTGAGAGCTAAAGCTGTAACACTTTCTGAAATGTGCTTTAAAAAAAGAATGATGGTGTTGTGTCTCTTAGCAACTGACAAGCTTAGCTGTGGTTTACAGCTGGTTAAACTGGGCTGCTTCTTTGTAATGACACAATAGGTCAGTTATCATTTCCTATCAAAATAATGCACATGAGTGGAAAGTGTTATATGCAGGAACATTTAGTGATGCTTTTCTTTATATGACAGAATCACTTTATGCCACTCATGCACTGAACAAGAACTTAATTACTTAGTTATGAAACTTTACAAGACTTTCTAAAAAGGCTGATTTCACCTGATGGAACTGATACAAACATGATCTCCATTACAAACCTGATTATGGAACAGTGTTACAACCTGAACACTGTGGTGCTTAAGGTAAGTGTAACTGGATGCATGGAGAGAAAATATTATGTAAGGATTTTACAGAATTTTGTGAGAGAATCTTATTTTTCCCATCATTAGTAGTACTTATGGAAGTACTTATGGAAGTACTTATGTGCTAATCTATTGGCATTTATGACTGCTGGCAGCACTGTAGAGCAACTGTAAAGCTACACTGTTTTTATAAGGGAGTGCACATTTTATATGTCATGCATGAGAACGTGTGATACATATTCCTTGTGATGATTTCATATTATTCCACTGATGGACAGTTGGTGGTGATAAATGTAAATGAGTAAAAGTGGATATAAAAAAATGCAGGATTCATATTTAAAATATTGGATTTGACTGAATTGGATATTTTATGAGGTTGGAAATCTATTCAACACATTTATTACACCTGAAGGATTTGTTAAGGCACTTACATTGAATGTATATATGTGTATGTGTGTGTGTGTGTGTGTGTGTGTGTGTGTGTGTGTGTGTGTTTGTGTGTGTGTGTGTGTGTGTGTGTGTGTGTGTGTGTGTGTGTGTGTTTAAAGGGACAGTTCACATAAATTAATAAATTAAATCGGTTTGACTTTGATATACATAATATGGTCTTGGTGTGAGATTTGCTACGCTGACAGTGTGTGTTAAACATATTATACTGGATCTTAGGGGAATAGATCTTTGTTGACATAAATGTGAAGAAGCCTGCGCAGAGTTGTTAGGAAAGTGATGTGAAGCAGATGATTTGATGAATGAGTACAAATAGATTTCATCAGTCCAGTTTGAACAACAAAAAAAACAAGTGTCTCAAAAAAAAATGAATACAAGCAAATTGGCTTAACTCTGGAAAATGCAAACTGAGGCATGATCACACACACACACACAAACACACAGCTACACAGTCATCCTCTAATTCAGCCCTCCTAAACATACATGTCTCTGTTTAAACAAGCCCTTTAATCTACTAAACAGAACCACAGGCACACCAAACACCTCCACAAAATAATCCTCACCACAAGCCAAACTAGGTCTGAATGATAGAGACACTAAACCAAATATTTAACTAAGTAAACCCCATACTTGATCTAACCTTGTGAAATCACTGATGATGTCACTGGCTGTATAAATACAGGAAGTGGTTAGGCCTCCTGTTTTTTTTCTGTGGAACACATGCTGTGTACGGTAAGCAGCAAAGACAGAAAATGATTAACTTGGAATGTGGAATGCAGTACTGAACCAATAAACAATAATTCAAGTGAACAATACTTATCTGTGGTGTTGCTGGTGTGTAAACTAGATATAGATTAATGATGGAACTGTGACTAAAAACAAATAAATGAATGAATGAGTATGGTTGAATTAGGTTGAAATATGGCAATGACCATATACAATTATTTCTAAGTCTCTTTATTAGAGTGCAACCAGAAAAATACAGGAAATGTGTATGAAGTATTAAAAAAACAGCTTCTATATATAGACTAAAGTGGTAAGTATTTAGTATGACTTCCCCTTACACTTGAGCAATAACAGGAACCTGGCTCTCTTCAACCTAAACAGAATGGAACCTTAATTATTATCATTGTTAACATCTGTATTTGTCTTAATGTTTCATGTCAAAATGACTGCTGTGAAAAAGGTCTGTTACACCACGTTTGAGCATTACATACACATGTTGTTTAACTCATTGAATGCTTTTACTTGTAGAAGCCATTTTATTCTGAAAATTGTGTTTGTTTTATTTATTTTGTGTACATATTTCCTGTGTTTTCTGTTTGTATCTTAATAAAGACTGTAACAAACAAATATGGATGGTCATTAATACTTTGCGTAAACAACAAAACCTAGTGTAAACCTAGACTTTCACACAGTACTGTATGTTCTATTCATTTCAATTTAACTCAACTTTGCATTTCAGAACTTATAAATACATATTCAACTCAAGTTCCCAGCATGCATTGTTTGAAAGTTAACACTCTCTTTCACGGTTAAAGGTTCAAGGTGTCTTTATTATTCCTGAGGAGCAATTTGGTTTACAGCCAGCAGTCGTACATAAACAACACACACAACAGATAAATAAATACAACAATAAAGTAAATACAAATGCAAATGTTAAGAGTCATTTAAAAGTCTGATAGCAGCAGGAATGAATGACTTCTTGAGCGTATCCGTTCTGCATCGGGGCAAATTGTGAACTCATCCCTCAGTGGAAGGCTCAGGTCAGCCAAGATCGATGGAGCTTTTTTCAGCAGCTGACCTGAAACAGGTCATGAAGGTTGTTCACTGATGTTCCTGCACACCTTCACAATAATCTACAGGTCCATTGTTTTTGTTAGGATTAGGGTGGGCAGCAGATAAAAGAGAACATAAGAACGGATTCAATAAAACATTTTCATAAAGGTGGTGCAGACACATCCTATGCCTGATATATGCCATAAACACCCAGTATTGTCTAAACTATTAAAAACACATTAGTGAGCTACACTACTGCACTACAATGTTTCTTCACCATCTAGAAAACTGTTACCACTTGAAGTTCATTTTATCAAAAAAAAAGTCTGGTCTCAATACACAGCCTGGCTCTGAGATTCAGCAGATAGATATGTGGTTCGGAGCGAGCCAACACAACAATGCTCCAACCGATCAGAGACAGGGAGCGTTCATGGTCAGACAGATGGGGGAGGTTACGTAGTGTACGCAGTCGGAGCGAGAAACGTCTGGGACAAACATAGTTGAGAAGGAGAGGTGACCAAGAAACATCCAGAGAGGAGAAAGTTAGAAGAACATTTAATATAAAAGAAGGACTGTGACCAGACAAGGACCCACGGACACAGTGTGGTTTTCTAACGGCGGAGGGACAGACGGAGACCCGGCGGAGGAGCGGAGTGAAGGCGGACGCCGATCTGCCGGACAGGTAAGTAACATCAGCACTGCTTCACATAAACTGTAACGTTACCTGCTGACATTCAGTTCACTGTCTAGTTAGTCAGGATATGTTGTTGTTGTGATGTTAGCTGTAAAGTAGAAGAGCTGTTACTACAGCTGTTTGACGCTCTGCATGTTAGCTTCGCAGCTAACGTTAGCAGCGTGCTAACATAACCTACAACGTAGCTGCTGTGTAGTTGCTCGTTGTGTATCTGGTGTTTGTTCACTGCTTTCAAAGTGTTTACAGTCACGAAGACATATAAACACAGGTTTGCTATTACAATAATCTCACATGAAATTGAGACGCGGTCTGGTGTTAGCGAGGCTAGCCACCTGTACTATCAGAGCAATAAATGCTGCTATCAAACTGAAGCTAATTCCGCAGTGGTTACTCCGATACCATGACAATGCGCGTACATGAACTTTGGGGATGGAGCATAGGAGCCCCAGAAGGATATAAATGTCCAGCCCTACCCATATCAAGTACGTAATTGTGGTGTGTTCAGGGAATGTCGGGAATTCATATACTCAAAATGTCGGATTCATGTTGTTATTCCCTCTACTACATAAACACTTACTACACGAACGCTTAAAGATAAATAGACATGTTGAATTACTTGAGATGATTATTGATATGAGGACACATTATTCCACCATGGCAACAATGTCAAGTCTACTGTTTGACATGAAAACTGTTTTCAATATTGCAATGTCTTTTTCAGAGACATGTTGCGTTTTTACTAATAATAAATAGGTTTGTTACCGTTTATAACACTAGTAACGGAAACCTGTTAAGAGAATGGTCTAGCAGAATGCTAAGGAGTGGAGAAGTGAGTGACTGTCATTTTATTTATCAGTTACAAACTATCATGTAGGCTACATCAATCAACAGATTGTAAAACAATCAGTAAAAGATCACATTATATAATTTACTTATCTTATCTTCCAATGATGTACATCAGTCTAAAAATACCAGATTGATATAATCTTTTCCAATTCTAATAATATCAGGGGGCAGCACAGAGTCAAAAGTTTATGACCACAACAAACTCAAAAACAAACATAGCAACTGTGGAGGAGATGTTGATAATGTTCCTCTTGCATAAAAGGCAAAAACGATATGTTTAAAGTTTTTACCCAACTCGCACAACCTTTCCTCAAAAAGTTCCGCCAGTTATTTCTTCTTCGTGTCTCACTGTAGCTACAGCTACAATCACAGCCCTTGCGGTCCTCGTTGCTGTGACGCGTAGTTAGGATTTTTTGAAGGTGCACGTCAGGCTACACTCATTCACTCGTAGTACACTTGAATAAACTACTTTTTGCTAAGGGTTACCAGTTCCTAGCAACTGCAAACTTCAGTACAAACTTGTTTTTTAATAGTTTTTGGACAACAACAGAAGTCTACAGCACATATATCAGGCTTCAGTTAGTAAGTAAAGCAGTTCATTGGTTGTGTGACTCTGCACATGGGATTTGTTGACAGTAAAAACAATGTAGAAAATCTTTCAGCTTTATCCTTTAAGATAAGTCATTGTGGTTTTTTAAACAGGCAAAACAATAATATTAACTGCACTTTAATGAGGTGAGAGCAGCCTTGCATGTCGTCTTTTTATTGACTCTGCTACAAAGTGGATCCAGCATTCACACAGCTGTATGCTGTTTGTGACAAATGAAACGCTGACTCTTCAAAGTGGAAGAATACTGTATGAACGGAAAGCACATTTGACTGTGATGTCATGTGTGACTGTTATCTCTGCTTGAGCTGAGCTAATGAGATGACTTGGAAGTAAATGTAAAATGTAAAAACAAAATATCATCATTTGGGTGGTGCAATTACTTAACATACAGGTCTACCACCATTATATTAGTGGATAATAATGACCTCATTGTTCTTCTTAACAAGTGATGTTCCCTTAGCTCATGTTTAATTCATTAACCGTTCCAGCAACACAACAACAACAACAACAACACAAAAAACAGTACGATGTCCTTACTGTAACACATTATAACCATAATGTCTCCCTATGGGTGCTCACACAGGCACACCCATCCTTAGTCTGATGTGTCCAGATGTTGTTGTTGGTGGTGGTGCATGTCTGCCTGCCTCTCCTGACTCCCAGCACATTCCTACATTACCATGTAATCTAAAAAGCCGGTTTTCACTGCAGAATCACCACCACATATCCCAACTTGCACCAGAATCTTACATGTTTTAGCCGTTTTGTCACTAGCATGAGTCACAGGCTCCATTTAAACTGTTTATGTCTTCCATCCAGAGGTACACTTCATTACCCCCCTGTCTTAATTTAGATTTATTCCTCATCCTCTCAGGCATTATTAATGTTGCTTACATAATGAATGAGAGATTGTATGGCTCTCTGTATTAATCATTCATTCCCCAACTACATAACATCACACTGTAGTGACTGCAGTATGTGAGCCTACTGCCTGTCAATGAGTTTTTTGTGTGCTATAATGCTTATGCTGGCTGTGGTGATGTATGAGTGAGGTGTAGAGGAAGAAAAAAACTGTCATAAAAAAAGGTCAAACTTTATTGACTACCAGCTTGTGCTGCCAAAAATCAAAAAGAATATGGGCTCTGTACAGTGAGTGTAGCAGACACACTGATGCCAGGATATGTTTGTCTTTTGAGTCAAGTCAGGTGACCCTTGAGTCATGAGTGTCTGCAATGACTTGGCTGAGAAGTGGTTGACCACACGTGGGATTCTGACCAATCAGAGCCTGCATGTTTCACAACTTGCATGACGCATGATGACCTCACTGCTCCTCCCGTCTGCATCAGGATTCATTTTTATACATGCAGTGTTTTGTGAATGAAAGTGAAGCTGAAATCATCATGAGGTGATGAAGCAACATCACACCCAGAGGTGGGATGCACAGCTCCTGACCTCACTGTAAAAAGTCATTTAGTGGTATTGTCTATATTTCACCAAATAAAATTAATTTCCTATTGTGTGTGTGTGTGTGTGTGTGTTTGTGTGTGTGTGTGTGTGTGTGTGTGTGTGTGTGTTTGTGTGTGCGCGTTTATGTGCGTGTTTGTGTGTGCGTGTGTGTGTGTGTAAGCACCCATGTAAATTTTTAAAGGTGCAGTGTATAGAAATTAGTTGCATCTGGCCGAACAGACTTAGCAGAAATTAAATAGTTTTTACAGTAGCCCAGAAAGGACAAACCAGACATTAACTCTAGTGAGGGCCTATATGTTTTTCAAAAGTTTCTCCTACACGCTTGGAAGGGGAAGGGAGGGGTGGGGGTTGGGGGAAGGGGGGGGGGGGGGGGGTGCATTGCCTCACTTCCTCTATTTGCTTTATATATATCAGTTTTGCTAACTGGGTGCCAAAAAGGCCTAAGTGTCTCAAACAAGTTATTTTTAAGCCAAATGCAGTTTCTACTTTGTGGTTTGTTTATATGTAACAAATGGCATACATCATACATTTACAAAAAAACAGGATGTGTAAAAATATGGTACACAAACATAACTAACACATATACATAATACGTATTAATAATTTATTTATACTTATTTGGCCAAGTGTAAGGTTGTATTGGAAAGCCCATATGTCTTTTATTAAGTCTGATGTACACCATCTCAAATTAGGATTGTTCTAAAATGTTCTCATTTTCAAAATAGTCTCAACAGAAGCTGTCATGAATCATGATCTGAATTAGATCATACAACTTCAGTTTATTTTGTTATGTTTTAATTACAGTGTTCTGATCTTACGTCATACAGGGGGCAGCAGAGAGCAGTGTGCACAAGGACCTTAAAATGCACAGTATGAGGATCTATGATTGTCATTAGCCAGATGCAGCTGTCATCGTCATCGTCATCATCATCATCATCATCATCATCATCATCATCATCAAGGGAATCCCTGAGTTTAACAATCTGGTACATACTGCCCCTCCTCCTTGGGGTGACCTACACCCTGAACCTCAAGTATACATCCAAACTTTCCCAAACTTTTGAAGTCTTTCCAAAGACTTTTTGTGGGCGTTGATACCCTGTGCACAAAACCAACCAAGTATGTTCACCTCAAAAAGAAGCCTCTAGCCTCCAGACAGTAAAACTGGTTACTGATGCATTTTTGTGTGTGTTCAAGAATATTTTACATTTTTCTGAGCCTGATGAGTGTAACTCTTCATTATGTACTTCTAATGTTTTATTACTAGAAGATTTTAAGACTATATACACACTAAAAGACACTTAGGTCAGAAGGTCTTCACTGCATTTTGTAAACTAAGGTCAGAAGTTTAAACATGCAGAAGTTCAGCCAACTCTTAAAAAAAGGTTGGAACATGTTGCATCATTTTTTTGTAAGCTTTAGTAAGGTAACATTTTTTAGAGTGAAGGTGAAGTTAAATTGTTACATGATCACTGAAAAGAGATCATCTTTCACCTGTCCATGTTTACAGCGGTGCACTGAAGAGCGCTCCATGCTCCTATTGGTCCCTGAACACATCTTAGACGTTATCTCTCTAGGCGAGAGAAGAACGTGTTTTTATGTCTTTATTAAACATGACAGGAAATGACAGGAGGGAAGTTCATATCCGACATGAACGTTGCAGTTGATGCTTGCTGTGTTAACCTCTAATTCACACTGCACAGGATTAAATGAGCATGTTTCTCATGTGATGTTTATTTTTATCATTATCACCTGATACCATAATAAGGCATAAGACAGCCATGCAGTAGTGGAATTACAAGTACAATTTTGAGGTACTTGTACTTTACTTTAGCATTTCCCTTTAAACTACTTTATACTTCTAGTTACTAGATACTTTACTGATCAATATTTTCTAAGTAAAACATTACATCATCGACATAATAGAATAATATTGGTATAGCTCTGAGAAGTTAACATTAGCTCTACATTGGCAACTTCAAAATGTTCCTTATGTTTACATATTAATAAATCAGTATTAATACTCCACTACAATAATATGTATGATGAATATAAACAATAAGTTTATGGGGGCAGTTTGTGTAATGAGTACTTGGGATGCATTTAGCTTGATAGTACTTATATACTATTACTTAACCTTTGTGTCGTCCTCCCGGGTCAAATTGACCCCGTCTGGTTCGACTGTTTGTTCTTTCCTCCCTTCCTCCCTCCCTCCCTCCTTTCCTTCCTTCTTCCTTCCTTCCTTCCTTCCTTCTTCCCTCCTTTCCTTCCTTCCTTCCTTCCTTCCTCCCTTCCTTCCTTCCTTCCTTCCTCCCTCCCTTCCTTCTTTCCTTCCTTCTTCCCTCCCTTCCTTCCTTCTTCCTTCTTCCACCCTCCCTTCCTCCCTTCTTTCCTCCCTCCTTTCCTTCCTTTTCCCTCCCTCCCTCCCTCCCTCTCTTCCTGTTCCCCAAGGACAACAGGAGGGTTAAGTAAATGAATGTAATATGAATGCAAGACTTTTACTTATAACGTGTGTGTGTGTGTGTGTGTGTGTGTGTGTGTGTGTGTATCCTGTAGCCTGATATACAATACCAGTCAAAAGTTTGGACACACTTTTTTTTTAAGTGAATGGAAAAGTGTGTCCAAACTTTTGACTGGTACTGTACCTCACTGGTTAACATGTTCTTGTATTACAATGAACACACACACACACTGCAATTTATTTTGAGACACACACACCATCCCGATGCCAGAAATACTCACTAGGGCGCACTATTTCTAACTGTTGGAGTAATCTGTTTTTTAAATTACTCGTTATATTTGTGAGGTCATTTTTACATGTGATTTGTTGACTGTAAGAAAATATACATTATTATCAACATTGACCATTCCATTCTGTACCTAGGACATTGTGTGTGTCTCACTTCTGGGTGCCAGTGAGGAGCTTTGCTGCTGCATTTTAGATGAGCTGCAGGCTGTCTGCCTCATAAAGACATCTAAAGTAATCAACAAGCACATAATATATTCTACTCAACCCTAGAGGATACAAAAGATTTTACTTTTAAATACACCAAACAGGAAAAAGTTCTTTATAATTGTGTCTAATTCTAAGATGATCTTTTTTAAGACAGAGCTTCAGGAACATGATCTTATGCATCCTAAAATTCTGCTTATGTGCAACCTGCTACCAGAGCAGTGATAGCTGGTGAGCCTAAAGGACCATGACACAAAGATTTGTGTAAAAGATGTGTGCAAATTTGGCCCCCCATTTCAAAATAAAAGTCAAATATAAAATTACTGGATGCAAAAACACACACACCTCTTAATGGAATTTCTGCTGATTTAATCTTAAACATTATCAACTATCAATGGCTGACTACCTAAAACTTCACAATAAGAGAAAATGTAGTTTGAAGCTCTTTTGATGAACCTGTGATTTGAGTAATCCTGGTCAGTCCTGGTCTCCTCATGCCTCTAAATCAGTCTTCACTAGATCCTGTATTGCTCAGTTACATTGGACAAGTGCGTCATAAGTGAGTTTTTTCACTTTATTGCAACAGTTTGGTCATTACTTTAGTTATGATAACTACTACTCACACATTACTGGAATATTGCTGCAACATTTCATCCAACAGGGTAAAAATAACTTTATAGTGATAAGAGTTGATCAAGTATATAGATCAGTACACAAACTTACAGTATATTAAACCTATTATCCTGGAGACCCATGTTTCTACATTGAGTGACATTGACGATATAAGTCCTAGGTAGGTGGGACTTAGTCCTAGGTAGGTGGGATTAGTCTCAACCTAAAGGCCACACCTGAAGACTCAGGCCTTTGTCTGCAGCATGCTGGATACCAGATGTATTATTTGAATAAGTTGAGGAGATTTGTTACAGTTATTGCTTCTTTGTTTAATGACCACACCATTACTTTATAAGATTACCTATGTGTACAGATTAGCTTTAAGGTTCATTAGAGTATACTCTTATTTGCTGATTATATGTATTTTTAACTATATTTTATCTCTGTTTCATGGTTTCGACTATTTTTTATGATTTGATCTTAATTGTCTATACTTTTATCAGAACTTGTATCAGTTTTGATCTTTCTATGTTTTACTTTATTTTATGGAAAGCTCTTTGTAACATTGTTTTCAAAAGTACTATATCAATAAAATTATTATAATTTTTTTTATTTTCCTTCTAGCCTTTAAAACATAAGAAAGTTGACTATATAATTAGAAATCCTGTGGACAAGGCAATACAATGTTCAACAGCTCTCATCTATGATTCTTATTCTTTAATAACCCAGCTACTACTGTCAAGTTTCTTCAAATACAGCACAGAATTATTAAAAATACCATGCATGCAGAGGTTTAACTTCTGCAGAAAACTCACACCTTAATCACCAAAGCAGCTACATCTTTAGAGGAGGCCTTGGCTCAGGAGGTAGAGCAGGTGGGCCATTGATTGGAAGATACAGAACCCCAAATTGCTTCCAATGGCGGCTTCAGTGGTGTGTGTTTGTGTGTGAGTGTGAGAGAGAGAGTGTGTGAGTATGTGCATTAGATTAAATCCTGATGAGCAGGTTTTTACCTTGCATGGCAGCCTTCTCTTAGTGTATACATGTGTGAATGTTATCTATTATAAAGGTCAGATTAGAAAGGTTTACTGCTTCAGGTTAAATTAGTAGTAATCCACTTTGTATTTTTTAGTAGCGGACTGAAAGCAGCTGCTCTTTGTTATGTCACATTTCATCTGAAAACTGTAGATTTTGCCTATATGTACTTCTTCAGTTCTGGTGTAGAGCGTGCATAACGATTACTTCTGTATTTCACTTCAAGTTACAGTATACCACAACTTCCCATAACAGCCATATCTCACTCACACACACACACACACACACACACACACACACACAGGCAACGTGCTAACTTTACTGACAGCCACTTTCACACAAAGTCCATCTAATATTTTTCTTTCTCTTTCTGTTTGTTTTGACATAACTTCAAGCAACAAACTATCACTGTTCATTTATTTTTGAAAACTTATTGCGAATTTCCGGTGTTTCTATTACCTGCTACACTGAGCTCACACACACACACACACACACACATCCTTGCTACAGGTCCTAGCAAATCCATAGAGTGTTAATACCATAAAAGGCGAAGTTAAACCCTAACTGGAGAACAATAAAACATTTAACTGTCAGATTATTAATATAAATAAACACTTTACTTCCTGTATGACGGCAGATTGCGTTCATAGCATTCGTTTTATATTTTTAAGGATTGACATTATGTAAGGAGCTGAGGGTGGAGGGGTGCACTGCGACGATTTCTGATTTTAAAATGATTTCACCGGATGAAGATCCTTAAATAAAATGAGTGTGTGTAAAGGGGGCGTCAGGGGGGAATATTGGGTGTGATTTTTGTGCATTTTAGCGGTGGTGTGTGAGAGCTGTTTCCTCTTCATATTAACGACGAGCTGTTTCCTCTCTGCTCTCATTACGCAGCCTTCCAGGACGCCGTGCGAACCCTTCAAAGCCCACAAGTTTTGGAGAAATATGTTGTGAGTTTAATCAGTTTGCGGAGACGAGATGGAGTCCGATTCACTAAAGGTTGGCTCGTTTTTAATCACGACTTCTTCATATTTTATTACGAGCTGTAATTAAGCGGTTTGTAGGCTATGTAATGTGTTGTTAATATGGGGAAATCTGAATCTTTTTTTGATGATGCTCATAAAGTGAAAGCTTATCGGGATTGAACAAACCATATTAGGTAGTCTATACGTTGGTGTTGATTTTGTTCTCGGTCTTAGTCAAAAATAACCATGTGTTAATGTGCTGTTTTTTCCCCGCAGTGGGTAGGTTCACCTTGCGGTTCACACGGTCCGTATATATTCTACAAGGCTTTTCGGTTTAACCTTGACGGTAAACGGAGGCTTGTGTCGCTGGGAGACTTCTTCTTGGTGCGCTGTGAGCCGGGGGAGCCGCTCTGCATCGCCGAGCTGCAGCTGCTCTGGGAGGAGAGGAGCAAACTCCAACTGCTGTCCAGCTCCAAACTTTATTTTCTACCAGAGGACACCCCGCAGGGGCGGAGTGCCAGTCACGGCGAGGTGATTAAACCCACTACTCTCTTTCCTGTATTATGTTATGACTGTCTGCGAACTTGTTTGGCCTATAAAGATTTAAAAAAAAAAAAAAAAAAAAAAAAAAAACCCAAACAAACATTAGTAAACATTTGCTGGACGCTTATTTTTAACCAGGCAAAGCCAATGTTGTACACTGCAATTTAACTTCATTTTTCAGTACATACACAGTGCCACTGGACATTTATGAAATATTAAAGCTTGTATATTTAGCAGACATTAGGTCCACCAACTTTTATATTACCAGAAGATAGGGTGGGTTAGGATAATATGGGACATTGACTAATGTGGGACAACTCCTGTGCATTTATCTCTTTTTCTATTCAATTATTTTAAAGCTAACTAGTATACATACTGTGTAAATTATATTGTTTAAAATGACACGTGCACACATACAGACTACAAGTTTTTTTTAACCTAAAAACTACGGTAGGCACATTTAAGGAAGTTTTGGTAGGTAAGGCTGCTTTCTATCAATCAAAGTATTTCTAAGCCTTAAAACTAGTGTCCCACATTACTAAATCTACAGTAGGAAATATTCATATTATTAATAAGTGTCATGTTCCTTTTTTAGTACAATATCTAAAAATTGTCTTCTGATTTAACAAGGAAACATATCAGGGATTTCATTATGATATTAGGTGTTGATATAATGTATATGATATGATATGTAATCTAAATAAGGACAAGTCAGAATTGCAAAAAGTGTCCCACATTACCCTAATCTACCCTACACCGTGCTGTACAATAGTGAACACAAAAATCCCATATTTACAGAATGGCATTAGGAGTAGTGTATCTGGACTATTTACTGAATATTAGTGTTGTGTATAGCGTAACTTAGTCTTGTGTATAGCCTAGCTTAGTCTTGTGAAAAGCATAGCTTAGTCTTGAAACGTATTTGGTCTGTTTAAAAACTTGATATTACTATTACTAACACATTTTTATATCAGACATTTGAACTCAGGTTTACCTTTTTATAACCTTTATATAAAATATATAGATTACAGGAACACCTGTGTGAGTGTTCAGGTTTATGTTACACTGCGAGCTGTTAGCAACACATGCTAATATTTGAAAGTCAGTAGGTGGGTTTCTTTTTTAGTAACAGTCGCTGATGATATTGAACACATAAAGCCCATATTTACTGAAGTGAATTACATTAGGCTACGTATATAGGAAAAACTGTGGTCATAGAAGTTAAACTTAGGTGAACAAGTGTTTGGCAGGCTCCTATTTAGCTTAACTGGTAAATATATTAACTTACAATGTAAACATTTTTAACTGGTCTGGACTATTTACTGTAGCCTTTTAGACCAACTGTAATGTAAACTTGCCTGTCTTGAAATGTAAGAAGTCTTAACTGCGTTTGGTCTGTTTAGAAACTTGATATTATTACTACTAACACATCTTTTATGTCAGACATTTGAAGTGTTGCCATTTTATGACCCTTATATAAAAAATATGTACTACAGGAACACCTGTGTGAGTATTAAGGTTTATTTTACCCTGCCAGCTGTTAGCGACACATGCTAACGTTGGAAAGTGACATGCTAACATTTGAAAGTGACTACATACCCAATAGGAAAGGCTGTGTTCTTAGCATAGACTGTATAAAAGAAATGGACGTAACATCCGTGACATCACCCATTGGTTTGTGGACTGCTGCTCGGAAGCCAATAGTATCGAATCTAGGCAGCGCCATCTTGAAAATTTCAGGTGCATGCTGGGAAAAAAAGAACACGGATTCTACGGATTATATGGGCATAAGCAGAGTCATGGACGGAAGTATGGGCGGAGCCAACGGCAGAGTGGGGAGGTTGTGATTGGTTGCGAGGGCTGGATCTCTAGGACATTGGTCAATCAACTTGTCAATCACGATGTAGCCACGCCCCAATGCATACCCTGCTTTATTGTCAAATATAAAATCAGGAAGGCCAAAATTTCACAAATGAACATCATACTGCATTGAAGAAGGCTTTAAACTAGCGATTGAGACCATAAACACATTGTGACTACTACTGAGGTTAGAAATCAAGTGAGAAGCTGGCGAATTCTCCATTGACTTGTATTGAGACGGAAGTCCTTTTGAACACAAAACGGTCTCCCCCTGGTGGCCTTTTGATAGAATGCAGCTCTAAGTTACTTCCGCGTTGGCCTCATTTCAGAGGACCGGAACTCCCCGCCTGGTTCATTGAAGTTAAACTTAGGTGAACAAGTGTTCAGCAGGCTCATTATTAGCTTAGCTGGTAAATATATTGCCTTACAATGTGAGAATTCTGGACTGGTCTGGACTATTTTGCCTTTTAGACCAATTGTAACATTAGCTAGCTTGTCTTGAAATGTACAAATTTTTGGTCTGTGAATTTGGTCTGTTTATAAACTTGATATTACTTCCACTAAGGCATCTTTTATGTCAGACATTTGAGCTAAGTTTTGCCTTTTTATAACCCTTATATAAAATATATTGACTAAAGGGACACCTGTATGAGGTTTTCAAGAGATTTAAAGGATTAACAATTAGAAAGATAAATGATTGCAGGACATTTATTTTAACTACTGCTTCTATGAGATAGATGGAGCATAGCCAGGACTCTTCCCAGCAGAACCCCACCCACCTAAAAAATCATAGACTACCCACCAACCAGTGTTAAGTGTTCCAAAAAGGAAATGACATTTCACATTTTGCTTGTTTTTCAGTGAAGCTACATTTTCTGTAAACTGTATTCATTAGAATGTTGTTTCCTGTTAGGATTTTAAAAAAGCCCTGAAGTTAGCTGAAAACAGTTGTTGCTTTGCCAGACTGCTTTTAGGGGAAACTGACTCACATATTAGAGATTTTGTGATTCATATCACATGTAGCAATCTGTTCCGCTTTCTGACTGTTGTGACAAAATGAGCTGATAAAATAAGCCGCATATTTCCATTTTATCTAAACCAATGTGACTACACAACAAATTAACGTGAGGCTGACTTCCTTGAACAGTTCCCTGTGTGATCCCACACAAAAAATGAAAATGATCATTTATGATATTTTATTGTTTTAGTTTTGATATTAGTTGAGGTATATGAAATATGAGCTTTTTTTTTAACACTGATTTAGCTGAATCTGTCTGTTCATGTTTTACAGGCATAGTTCAGTGAGTGATGAAATAACACATAACTATAAATCAGACGCCCTCTTTATTTTTATTGGCTGTACGATATGCATGATGAGTATGTAGGGGAGTATGTTTTTTGTGCTTTGTGTTTGGGGTGAGGGAGTGCAGCATACACAAAGTGACAGGTGAAGTCGGCAGGTTAGTGCTTGAAAATGTGTTTGGAGGTTAAGACGGAATATGAGTCGACATGTTTAGTCATCCGCTTTCAAATGAAATAAACGCTCTGCCAAAGTAAAGTGAGATAATAGCACACCACCAAATTACTTTCTCTTGTGTCTCAGGAGTGCGTTGCATGCAAGTGTCATTGCATTGAACCCATGAAAAAACATGACATGCTTACCAAGAGACTGACACTCACTGTTACAGTAATAACTCAGACTATCATGTTTGAAGATCAGTATTTGACTCTGTTGTTTTTAAAGGGATATGCAGTGTTTTCCTGTGCAGCATGTAAGTCTGCAGCCAATCAGAAATATGATAGTGCTTCACTGCTTTCAATCTTTATGAACTGATTATTAATGGTTGTGCCTTAAAAGGAGCCACTGGCATTTCTGAAGGTTACTGTGTCACAGTGCTGCAGTGGGCAGATTCATTTCACAGCATCAGTGACTGAACAAGGCTCCCTGCACTATTAATATTAATGTAAAAGCAATATTATGGAGTACCCAGCAAAGTAATTTCATATTTGAAATGCATTGGTTATAATGCAAAGCAAGGTGTTTTTTGGCTGCAGCAATGCCTTACAAGGCAAAGGAAAGGTGCAGCTCTAAGCAGTGAAACTGAAACTACTTTAAAGGTCTGGATTCAGTTAGTTATTTGTAGTTACCACGTCTGTGACCTGAAAACCTTTGACTAGCCGCAGCCAGGCTTCAAAGACATGTGTCATTTCCTATTTATGTTAGACCCAGAGTTGAATAATAATCTCATTGTGATTTTTATTTCCAATGTTCAATGTTAAATTGTGTTGCAATAACATTAGTTTTCTTTATCAAGTAATCTGCCAGTTATTTTCCTGGCATGGCCATAAAACACCAGAAAACTGTGAAAATTGTCTTTCACAATTTCCTCAAGCTGATTTTGTTGTCATGAAATTTGTTGTTCTGTCAGACCAACAGTTCAAAACCCAAATATGTTCAGTTTAATATAATGACAAACAAGGAAAAGAAGTAAAGTTTAATTTTTGTCATTCTAGTCTACATACAGGTTGTTGTAAACATAAGCTTGTACAAAAAACAATCACATATTGATCTTGTTTTTTACATAAATCACATGAATCACATGTTTACTCCACTTCCCATTTTTTCAAACATTTAAGTCACACTGAACTGTGTGTCATTTTTGACAAAACCTTCTTGGTTATAAATGTTTATCTTTTTTCCAAATTTGTATACATTTCCAACACTAGAAAGTTTTTTTTTTATTCATACAGCCCAAAACCACAAATTATAAATTTGCATCAGGAGGCTTTACCATTTGTACAGCAATACCACATCCTTTGTCCCTCAACCCTTTATAAGTACAACTGCCCAAAAATATATTATATGAGCAATATATATTATTTGATATACTGCTAATCAGACCCAAATGCCATTTCATTCCACTTGGTCTTCAAGTTAACAGCTTTCTGTTGAGGAGTGATTGGTCTATTCAGACACAATGAATACTACAGCAGTGGTTGCTAGGAGCAGTTTCAATTTCAATCAAAGACATACAACACCTCACAACCTTCTTTGGTTGAGCATAAATAGTACCAACACTGTATTCTGATAAGGTCAGACCTGGCCTGATTGGGGTAGGGTTAAGGTTGAGTTAAAGGAAGGGCTAATACTAATCAGGTCACAGAATGTGTAATATCATTGTAAAAAGAGCATATTAATAACATGTACAGTTACCATTATAACCATTGAAACAATTGACAACAACTAAACCTTTCACTTCCTACGTCACATTATGTAATGTTATTAAAATCAACACTAATCATGGGTATTGTATCTGTACAGTGGATTTTTAGCTAATTTGCCTGTCCAGAACTTTGACCATGCAAATAATGTATTTTCACCACATCTGTAATACCCACTGTGTCTGGATCATCCTCAGAGTAAACAGTTCTTTTTCCGTTCACGTAAGTAGAGTACTTAATGATAAAACGGCAATGAGGAAATTTAAAAAAGCCACAAACAACTATGGCCTCAAACATGAAACCAGTCAGCTGGTCTCTGATACAGCCTCAACAAAAAATGAACTATTAAGTTTCACATCATTAGGATATATTGCAGTGCTGTTCTGTTAGCTTGCATTACATTGTATAAGGGTAAAAACACATTTTCAACAGCATCAGAAAACATAACTTGGATTAAGTTGTTTAAAACTTGAGTGTGGGACTGTTAAATATAAATGAACATCTGTTAAATTCAAGCCCTTGCCAAATGAGTTCTCACAATGCTGATTAAGCCTGTCACCAGCAGGTAAATCTCTCTGTACTTCACAGTATATCTGAGTTCATAAATCTGGTGGTGGTGTTATTTTCATCAACCATTAATGATTGGTTTGTGACTGTCCTCAGTGCACGTCAACTGCATCACGTCACTAGAGGCAGGGACAGGCTCACGTGTAATGCGCCAGGGGTCTGCAAAGATGTTGACAGTGTTTGTGTAATTACTCTCACTGCCAGAGGAGGGAGACAAAAGTGCAGCACTGCAGGTCTGAAATAGATTGTGGACCAAGAGAGTAATGAGGAAGAACTAGTCCTGTGTTTTCAGTTGTGGTGGTTGGGCTACCATTTGACAGACTTCTCTGACAACAGTGATACCTTGGCAAGCAAGACCTAGGAACTTGGCTTGGGCCTTGAGGTGTTGTAGCATTTATTCACCGATAAACAGCCTAAACTGTACACACATTGTACTGCTACATTCACAGCTATAACGTTACAGCTAACTTTACCATCACACATGCTCTCTCTCTCTTGATTGCATACTCACTACATACACAATCCATGCACTGACCTATTCTCTGAAGTAGCTACACTACTTGTATAATACATAATTGTTTATAGTAAAGTGTTGATTAGTGCAGCTTTACCAGACAAATACAGTGTATTTTACTGATTTGATAAAGCCGAGTTATTTGTTTCTCATACTGTGGGAAGTTTGTTGACAAAGCGTAAATATTTCTTGTGGTGTACCACACGGCTTCATACTGGGCCCCTTTTTTTATGTCTACACACATAGTAGTTAATATGACTCACAATATCACACGTGGTTATTGTAAGGGACAGACACTGGCATTCTGTGTGTTGGTAGATCCTCTTTGCAGCTTTGAGAACTAAGACAATGTATCAAGAATAGTAATTGACTCACACAGGCTTCCTGTTTTGCACTTAATCCATCAGTACATTCTATCTTATTGATGCAGAGGGGCAATGATTTGTTCTGTGCCAGAACACTGAGATACTAGGTGCTGACTTGGTATCATGTCATCACTTGCATAACAAAACACTGACATGTTCATCCAGTAACTCTGTGAATTTCTTGGAAACCTTGACTCGGAAACGTATTGTGAAATGAGCTAATCTGTGTCATCTTGGTTACTGTAATTATATGAATCAACCAGTACTGAAAATATAAAACCTCTTCACTGTTTTACATTGTTTATTACTTTTGTTTTCTGGCAGCAGCAAAGGATCACATTTTCTGTTTTATTCAAAGGCATAAAAACTACCATGAAACCAATGTTTGTATGAATCCTGTGATCTTCATTTCTGCCGCTGCATTGACTATGAATGTGCTGTTTCATAGAATTTGTTGTGTTGTGATGGTTTGATTGTTTACTGCCAAGTAAGCTTGTTCTTGTACATCGTGGTCCATCCCCAACATTTACATCTGGGGTTCTGCCTCCGTGTCCACATACATGCTGAAACATGGCCGATTTGCTATTGACTTAGAGATATCTTGTTCAGCCTTTGTGTTGACGAGATTGGTATTATCACAGTCTGCTGCCTCTCTAACTGTAAATCTCAAGCATCTAGAAAAGAGTTTGTTAACTAAAAAAATTCTCATACCAAAATGACATAATAGGTTGTCATTTCCCTAATTTCCTTCCCTAAGTCAGGGAAAGATCATGGTTATGGTTAAAAGTAATTCCTGTAGATTGATGGTAGCAAGGAGACAGGATACTAACTTGAGTTTTGCAGTGCAATAACAACATTAAGTTACAATCACCAATGTTTCTGACAGAGGTCAGGCATTCTTCATATGACCACATCAGGAAGTTGGACATTGTAATCAAATTAAGACTTTGAACAAATGACTGATGCTGTAGATGTTTTGGTCAGGAGTTGATGATATCTTATTATCAAGTGTCCTTGTAGTCGGTTAACAAGACTTGTACTCCCAAGAAAAACAACAGCATTGGTCATTTTTCGAATGTCCAAAAAGAGACACGTTTAACTGACAAAGACCTCTAGAAGCTGTGTGAATTATGACAACAAAGGCAGAGGTATCGTAGCATCATGGTTTTTATTAAGCCACGAAAATGGATGGATGGGTTGTTTCATGGCAATATGTCCATGATCATTCCCTGAAAACTTCACTTTATTACAACTGTGTTTTCATGTTCATTGCTTTCATTGGTTTATCCATTCTGATAATACTGTTCTCAACAAATTCATTATGATTGAGCTCTCTGGACCTGGCGACATGGCCAAAAATAGGTTCAACATGGCAACAATCAGGAGCATTCAAGCAATCAAACGGGTTGTAAATGAGTAAAGTAAGTACAGTAGTTCAAAGTTGAATCAGGATGTCCAGCTGTAAAACTATGGTGGATGTTTATAGCAGACAGTTTGAGTAATCATTTTAAAATTTGCCTTTGTTTTCTCCTCCAAATCCCTTCGGTGTACAGTTGTCTAAATCCTTGTGTTTGTTGCCCCATCTGACCTTTCTGTAGAGATATGTTATGTTCTGAGATCTCAGTAACTTCCCTCAGTAATTTCTTGTTGTATTAAACCATAGTTTTAGTAATTTAGTAGTTCCTCTTTGAAACAAGCCAACAAAGATTACCCATCCTTTACCAAGTAGGGTTTGAAACATATACTGTGATCTTTGTTCAAATATAGCTAAACCTTAACATGAAGGGTGGCAGATCAGAAAAGACTGTTATCTATCATTTTTAGATGTTCCAACTGTATCATAGGCATGTCCAAACCACATATCCAGTTGTTTATTTTGGAGGACCTAGCCACTCTGAGTATCTGTGTGACTGGAAGTGAAACTGAGTCACATGTGATGTCACTATAGCTGGGACATTAATGCACTCAAATTAGATTCTACATGTGCATTTGTGAGCAGCGTGAATAATCCACATGATTGTAAAAGGCAGCTGATGAAGTACAATGATATGCTAATCTTAGTTATTGGGTCATTTTACGAAATAGACATCAGTGTTGTCTCACCTAATATTAGATAAAGAGTTAATTGTCTCTTTCAGTTGCCAGAAGCAGTGTTGGTTTTAATCAATGTAATATTTCAGCTCACAACAACCTACACTGTCACTAACTATGTAGGACAATGATGGTCATGTGACTGGTTAATAGTGTCTGCCAATGGAGGAAACAGCACAACACCAGAGCTCTGAATCACTGAACAATCACTGAAGAATAGAACCAGGCTAGACAATGGACCTGACTAATTAAAATCACCGTAAAAGCTTTTTTTGTGCATAATTGTGATTGATTGTAATTGTACTGCATTAATGAGGTCATGATTGACTCTCTTCACCAAAAAAATGAGATACTTTAACTTTATGTCTATTTAAACTGTCCCGTGGCTACAGTATGAGCCATCTGTCCATGTTCCCAGGAGGCTTCTCAGTTTTAATACCCAGGTGATGTCTGTTCAGGCTTCACTTTAGAGCTGAATAGAGAGAGGAGAGGAGGTGAAGCAGGTGAAATCCCAGTGAGATTCGCTGCTATTTAAAGCAGGCCTGGCCATGACAGCAGCAAAAAGCAGACTTGCACATATGACCACAAACAGCACTGAGTACAGAGATAACAAAGACAAAGAGGAATCAATACATATTTGTGTAGAATTTAATCAAAATTCTATACACTGATGACTTTAGTATTGAATAATTCTACGATAAATGTGTAATCAATCAAACTAACAAGTAATATCCCACAGAATGAACTAAATATAATGAAGTACCTCTATTAGAGACTACTAATGCTGACTGTCTGTGTGTAGAAGTACACAAACCTTACTATCTAAATTCCCTTCTCACTTCATCCTGGTAATGAATCTTTTATGTATTTGGTAAAACAGTCCAGGCACCCAGCAGGGATCAAGGCCTTGAATAATAGTGATGCATCCTAAACCAAACCCAAACAAGGTCACTCGATATCAAGACTGTTCCATTAAAAATTAAAGCTGATTTAGTCATTTGGTCTGTTAGCATCCTTGAAGAGAAACTGATGAGAGAGTAGGAAAAGGCAATTTTTATTTATATATGTGTGTGTGTGTGTGTGTGTGTGTGTGTGTGTGTGTGTGTGTCTGGTTAAAAAGTTAAGGTGCAATAATTAAATGAAAGAGTACAGTCTAGACCTGCTCTATGTGAAAAGTGACAAGTGACAAGATGTATGTTCATGTTTGTGAGTTAGATAGTAAGGAGACTTTAGCAGAAAAGCTAATGTGGGTTGTTCAATCAATAATTTTTTATTTTTATAGCACTTTTAATACACAGCAATGTAACACAAAGTGCTTTACATAGTCAGAACAAACAAAAAAGAAATCATTAAAAACAGGAAATCATTAAAAACAGGAACTCATTAAAAACAGGAACTCAGAAAACACTATTATAATTCTCAAGAACCTGCAATGAGGAAACAACAGAGGTAGGTATGATAAAATGAACAAAAGAAACAAAAGAAAGAGCTAATAAAAGATAAATGAAATATTAAAAATATATAAAAGGAAAGAATAAAATGTTGTTGAGAGGCTGTGGCTCTTGTGTTGTATAGCAGGATGCTATCAGGCTCAGTGTGACCATCTGCTTCACCTATGACAGAACGTCACATTAATGCATTATACAAAGATTTGATATGAATGGAAATAAGTCTTAAGATATGTAGATGGGGAACTAATAATATGGTGATAGTATTAAATTTAATGGGAAACAAGGGGGCACCATCATGACACCAAACCTTTTTAGAATTTTCCTTTTTAATTTTAATTTACCTCAAAGCAGAAAACAGGAAAAGTGGTTTAGAGAAGATATGTATAAAAAAGCTATTTAATTTCAACATTAACATTCAACAGACCACTTTGTTCTGTTTTGAAAACCAAAAAATAAATAAAAAAGAAAGAGTCCATCTGTTTTTCAGTGTCAGCCATTAGCTACCACGAGGAATGTGGTTAGAATTTATTATACATTTATGATCCAGCCATAAAACACTTGAAACAAAGACTCATAATCATAATAATCAGTATTAACAGGTTATACTCAGAAGCTCTATCATAGAAGTGATGCTTATCATTTCCCACCACTGTAAACTGTTTGTATCTGTTTTGCAGGACGAGGTCATTGCAGTGTCTGAGAAGGTGATTGTTCGATTGGAGGACCTGGTCAAATGGACAGTATGGGACCCCGAAGCGTGGAACAGAGGAATGAAGGCTTTACCCCTCAATATCAGCTCAGACAGAAGCGGGCCAGATTCCTCACTCTGTTACCAGGATTCAACTCTCAACTGTGGCCTTAACTTCAAAGATGTGTTAAAAGAGAAAGCAGCACTGGGTAAGAACTAACATGTTGTCTTTCTTTGTAGAGATTTCTGTCATAGAAATTCAATCCAGCATTATTTCCACTGCAGGTGTTATAATTGTGATACCAGACTCCCATTCAGACTTCCCATGTTTTGCATAAGTCTCATCCTCCATCCATAGGCTGACCACTACAAAATATTCAGTTGCCCTTGAACGGTTAAATAGCTTATTGGTATTCTATTCCTGCATAGAGATAAGGTGGGACAGTCAATATTAGAAGCTTTGTTCTGTAAGCTGTTACATCAGGCCGCTGCTGTGAAACTCAATCAATAGTCTCAGTGGGAGTCTGAGGACAGAACATTCTTGGTGATCTGTTTCTATCATCCCTGCAAACTCATTGACTTTCTAGTTTTTCTGATTTCAAAGAGTCTGACCATAACACTAACCCTGACTACAAATGACATCATTCCTGTTGTTATTCAGTTACTGTTTAACTTAGCAACAGTAACGCTTACCTTGTCCTGGTTACCTTGTCCAAAAGCTAACTTTAGCTGTTTCTAGCCCAGTGACAGTGTTGTTTCCTATGAGGCACGAGTCTTTCTTTTCTCAAGGGACTGTAGTTGTTAGCACATCAAAACACCCATGCTTATAGTTTGCAATGTAGATCACACACACACACAACCCACAACTGGTGTGATGACTCATATCGAATCTCAATAAAACACAACTCAAATACTGTACGGATGATGTTAAGTAACCGACTGTAACTGTTAATTTAATGTTATACTGTATATATCTAATGTAAATTCCATATATTATGCTGCTCATCTCATTTTCAGTGTATGAATATTAATTATGCTGCCACTGAAAGCCAACTAAAGGTGATCTTGGTGTTATTTTAACCTTTAGTTACCTCATAAAATACAATAAGGATTCAGACTTGATGACTGAGTAGGCGTGTCACTATAACTACTACAACTTATTGGACAGAAATAATCGCAATGGACCATATTATTTTATACCACTGATATGATAATATAATATAATAATAAATCAAGGGGGTGGGGGGCTTGAGATTGTAGAGTGGGTGCTACACTTGTGTAAAAACACAGACTGTCATTATGGTTGGGGACAGAGTTATTTCCCTTTAATTCTACAGTCTCCACTCAGGATGTACACAGTGAGGAATGGAGGACATTACTTGTTTATGATGATAAGTCCATATATAGACATGATGATGTTGATAATTACGTTATTGAATGATAAGTTGACAATTATTATGACAGGCCTACTGAAGTGTATTTAATACTTGATTAGAATTCTATAGAACCCCATGCTTAAGTGCAGCAGAGGGAAGGAGTCACACACACACACTCACGTATCAAAAATAAATTGTGAAACCACAGTTTTTGCAGGCATGTTAGTGCATATTAAAGCATGTTAAAAAAAACACCAGCCATCTGTCAAGGCAATTCCACATGATGGGTGTGTTATTCTTCACTCTGAATATTTAGTTTCACTTAATAGTACTGCTGCTGGAAATGTGGTTAAAACACATGCTGATTTAAACAGTGCCTTAGTTTAAATGAGGTTGACACTTGACTCAGTAAAAGAATATAGATACCACACTGACTCATGTGCAACGGATGGAAGCCAGTAAGAGTAAAACCAAGAGACAAACTGTATGTCGTGTGTATATAAATAAGAAATGATCAGGGAAAAAACATCATTTAAAAAAAACGTATTGAAACATGCAATCCATCCATCAAGCACATGTCACCCTACGTGTGTGTGTGTGTAAAAGTGTGTAAAAATGTATAGTGTTTGGTTGGCACTGCTCCAGTAGAAGTGCTGTCAGTCAGGATTATAGGAGTCATTTGTTTCAGACAGGCGTTTTGTTTCAGCTTGTAAAAACAATTTTCATCTACAGCAGCTTGACAAAAAAAGCTGTTCTTAATGTGTCTGTATTACGCAATCACCTAGAGCCCTTTAAACATTTCTTGAAATGGTGCCCTTTAGATAAGATAAGATCTGTTTTCTTTGCTATTTTTCTGTCTTTCAGTACAGTTTTAGGTACTACTTATCCTCAGTATTTCCACTCTATGTATCATCTGTTTGACAATGATTGGTTCACTCACAGCCATGTAAATGGTAAATGGAGACTGTACTTACAAAGTGCTTTTCTAGTCTAGACCACTCAAAGCGCTTTTTACACTACGTCTCATTCACCTATTCACACTGATGGCAGGAGCTACCATGCAGGATGCCAACCTGATCATCAGAGGGAAGCTTACCATACATACACATTCATACACCGTTGGCAACGGGAGCAAGTTGGGTTTAAGAGTCACATGGATATATGGACATCCAATCATATTCATGTACAGTGTGGACATCATAACTTTACACTTAACACTCAGCTGATTCACTCATTGCAACAGTTTCCTCCACTTCCCCAATTTCCTGCTAGTGTGGTGAAGTTTTTAGAGCTGTTGCCTTTTTAAAGATCTCATGAATTAGATTCTTTGAAAACTTGAACCTCCTGCATCCTCATGTGGGAACATTACATTCTGGGTTTGCTGGACCTTATACTTCATTCTGCTTAACTTTGACCTGTTGTCCTCATTCGTACACACCTTGTTGTGCCACCTAGTGGCAGTGAAAGCACAATGTATTAAACAGTGTAAAAACAAAATGACAAGTCAATCAACAGCCGATCCCCAGACAAAAGTGGACCAGGTAGAAACCTTATCATATTTTATGGTTGAAACGTATTTATTTAATAACGTTTGTAGTTTGATGCTATACAAAGGTGACTAATTTTAGCAATAGCAACAAGCTATGACACTGCTAATCAGGAAGTACTCGTTTGAGGACGTTGGGATTAATTTCCGTTCGTGCAAAGGGAAGATGTAAATATAAGGAAATAAATAAATACCCATTATCCCCATATGACATTTGTTCAATAACTACTTCCTGTTTAAAGACAATGCTTTGTTCTTGTACTTATCAGGTCCTACTAATCTTAAATATCTAGGCAAAATTAAAAATGCATACCAAACAAAAGCTTGGGTCTCAGGAGGTTAAACAGAAGAGACCTTTTCTGTCAAATCTAACTGTGTCTCCTGTTCATACTGACCATTAGAAGATCCCTTTATAATGCACTTACAATGAATCAGAATCAGGAGGTTCAACACATAACATTAACATTTTTGATAAGGATCCCTCAAACTAAGGAAGGTTTAGAGAAATTTAAAATCAGTATACCTCATGTATGGAACTCAATTTTATGTTGCACTAAAACTACTGGAATAAAAATAAGGACATTGTGCCTGCAGCTGGCTTTGTTGTTTTGAAATGAGCTTCTCTGGTTTTGTAAGATCGAAAATCTAATTTGCCTCCTAATTATATTCAGAATAATAGCATGCAGTTTCTTTTTCTGTTTTTTTAAAAATTGTACGTATATTAACTGTAATTACACTGATGGAAGTTTGATTTAGTGACTCTGCTGGCTATAAAATTGCCCATTTAACACTAAATAAACAATAATGACTGTTTTCCTCTAATGACTGAGACAAAGTTAGAATCTAGCTGGTGAACACAGTGGAACATTTAGCAGGTAAAGAAACAGATGTTTAACCAAAACAGAGCAAAATGTGGGTTGAATATTGGACTTCTATTCATTAGAATGACACAAACACAACTCCAAACCAGTGGTAATACTGCAGCATGTCTAGTGGGTGTAAATAGGCTGTTGTTTCCTAACATGTTCTCCATATCAACAGCTTATTGTGGAGTTCTTCTGCCCCCAAGTGTTAAAAAAGCAATGAATGCAGCTTTAACCAGTCAATCTATAAAGTCAATGTGACACAGTGTGTAGTTGTGTCTCATATTTTCACCTTTTTAAACATTTGCAGTGAAAATGCACTTATGTATGCATTTGTTTCCAAGAGATGGTACAATTTAATGCAACTTGGGCACTGCTGTGGAGGTCTCTCTATGGTACAATGAACCAGTAATTGTTTGACCTTTTGAAATATTACAGTAATAAATAATTGAGTAATTTGAATTTATTATTTTATTACTTATTTTATAAGTGTGTTTCTGTACCAAAAGGTCATAGTTGCTACAGTTCTTCAATCTCAATTTATAAAAAGACGGACTGTATTTAATCTAATGAGGTCTTGTATGTGTACCTCTACTGTCACTTGCTTCATCAAATTTCATAAATAATTTACAAGTCTAACCATAAAGCAGATTCATGTCCCTCATAATCTGACACTGGCACTGACACTACAGCTGGTGTGCTGTAGAGAAGTTAAATATATGCAAGAGTACAATTTTAAATATGACCGTTCTTCAGAGCAAGCACCTTAGAGGTGGTTGTCAATGACAGAAAGTGTGAATACTTTAAGGATTTAGCTGGCAGTATTATGTGTGTATCCAAAACCTGATACATCTTATTCCTCTGTGCCATAGACCTCCGTTGTTAGCGAAAAATTGTTCAATAACACTTAGCATTCTTAGTCTATAGAAAGTAGTTCCTTGTAAGGCAAATGTCTTGACATGTCTTGACTTTGTGCTGAAGTTCTTTGAGTAAGACACAATGAAGTATAAAGTCAAGAGGCTGTAGCACAGCAAACATACAAACATAAAGCCTCTGTAAATGGACCTGCCCACACATACTCAGTGTTGTGGTGTCTACCATACAAGGAATCTTTCTCCAGAGACTGAAAATTGCTGCTTTTAGTCTTTGGAGCTGTTTCTAGACAATGTTCTTGGTTAAAATACATGTCGCCCAACAACTGTAAATTGTGTCAGTTATGGGTGTGTAGCTGTATAAATCCTGTCTTGGGGCAGCTGTGGCTCAAATTGAACAGATGATCCACTTATCAGAAGATTGGTAGTTCAATTGCCGGCTCCTCCAGTCCACATGTCCATGTGTATTTGGGCAAGATACTTAACCCCTAATTGCTCCCAATGACTGTGCCATCAGTGTATAAATGTGTGTGAATGTGACATGTAGTGTAAAAGCACTTTTTGTTGTCAAAAGACAAGAAAAGCATTATAAGTAAAGTCCATTTACTATTTATTATTTAAATAAAAGGTTCAATAAATTGTATATGTTATCATACTTATATTAGCATGTTAGCAGACTGAGAGCTAGCTTGCTATAAGGTTCAATAAATTGTATATGTTATCATACTTATATTAGCATGTTAGCAGACTGAGAGCTAGCTTGCTATAAGGTTCAATAAATTGTATATGTTATCATACTTATATTAGCATGTTAGCAGACTGAGAGCTAGCTTGCTATATGTTAAGTGTGTTAACATGCTAACTATGAAGATGTAAACATGCTGTATTAAGATGCTTTATGTTTCAAACTGAATTAAGCAACATGTGCAAAAAATATTTAGGATGAACATCTTGCTAATAGCATTTAATGTAAAATGTAAAAGCAACATAGCCAGAAACCTGAACAGATGCTAATGGGTCAGCCCTTGCTTTCAAAAGTGTTGGGCCTAACAGTACCAGGCAATGGTAGGGAAACAATGTCATGATAGCAGCAGCATATTAACACACTTGATGTCATATTTTAACCTGTTTAAGTAATGTAACTTTATTATACTTTTAGCTGAATGTAAGCATGCATGTTAAGAGTATTTACATATAAGGATGCTAGCATGGCTTTAGACTGACTCCTTTTTCTACATTGTCCCCTTATTTGCATTTCTTTAGGTGAAAGTTTGACCCAGAAGCAGGTAGTAGTCCTGTCCTACCCCCGCTACTGCAGGTACCGCTCCGTCGTGGCCCGTCTACGCAAGCAACCAAGCTCTCTGCTGAGCAACCAGGTGGTTTTGGCACTGGGGGGCATCGCAGTGTTTTCTGAAAACTTGCACATCCTGTACTGTCGAGACACGTTTGAACACCCGACACTACTGCACAACGACAGTGTGTGTGATGAATTCGGTGAGTGACATATAAGGCAACAGAGGTACTGACACACAAACATGATGTTGCGGATCTACGCACACAGTCAAACATGAAAACAGTAGAGTTTTATCATTGTTCCACTGTGACATATTTGCCAGGAACTACTGTGAAAAGAAATGCAACCAGGTATATAGAAGCATAACAATGGGATGAGATGCTACATAGAATATAAGAATATAGTTTTACAATGTTACAATTAAAACTACTACACTGAGAGGTCATTATTAAATGTACATTAAATGCTATATAGAATGGCCATTGCATTGGGGAGGTATTTAGGGGGAGATAGCAGGTCAACAGTATATGCTACATATAGTTGGTACACATAATCTGAAAACTTGAAGATTAATTTAAGATGCTGAGCATTGTGTCAAGTTTTTCTAGTCGAAAATCTGTAATAAGCATCGTGTTTTGGTTAGTCACTAATCAGATTTTGAAAGTTTAGAGTGTAAAAGGCTTAGAACATTACAATAGAAGTTTATAATGGTCATTCTTAGGCTTAATTATATGTCATAAGATGTTTGGTTTTTTTTTAAGATGATTTGATAATTATTAAAATGGACAAAACCCATGTCAAAATACCACATAAAGGCACTAAGACATTGAGAAACACCACAGAAAAATGAATGTTGTGATCTGCTATCAAGAACCTTTGACATTTGAAGATTTTGGTGAGAACTGATGGTAATCAGATGGTGAATTTACCACAAATCCTCTGAATACCCTATGTCTCTAGTTTGTGTTTTAAAGTTTAATGAGGCAGTGATAATCCTAGAGGTCAATTTATATAATGAGGTCAAGTTTCTTGCTACAATGAAATAGCTACTGTGGGAACTAACATCATCACATATTAATACAATTGGGCTCATTGAATCTAAAAGAATTCCAGCTTTCCAGTCATGCCCAATTTATTGCAACTCCAAGTCTGTTTAGGGACCCCAGTATACAGAAATATTCAAATACACCGTTCTTAGTATAGGCGAAAAATGGCATGGTTTTTGCCTAAAACTGCTTGGGATTATCATAAAGTAGGCATCTCTACAAAGTGGAGGACTTGTGAGTACCAGTAACCATTTACAATCAGATATCTTGAAGTAGGTCAAGGGACTGCTTGGAAAATGGCTTGCAGAACTGAAAGAACACTGTCAAAACTGTGTTGAGATTGTTCATTGGATAAACTGCTATATTACTGTTACTAATTGTTAGTAATTGTACTTACTTCAATGTGCTTTATTGCATGTTGTGCACATGTACCACTTATATCTGAAGACACACATAAGTCATTTTCTAGGTAATGCAGGGTACCTATCATGTGATCTCATACACTTGTCCTACATTTAAGCACTTTAATCCCAAAGAGATCAGGTGACAGATGAAGCTGTGAGATATTAGTCTCAACACAGCGAGTGAAAGCAAAGGGAAACAGTACAATCAAGTAAAAATGATGGCTTGTGACCCAGAATTTGCATCGTCTTGTTTTGGCTACGCCTCTCCTCCTCTGAGATTTATAATCTGGGTTAACAAAGAGACGGTTATGCAAGTTTTAGCAGGACATATGTTACTAGCATTTGTCATATTAAGAATTCAAAGAAACACCCAGATAAGGCATTTGCTATCTGTTTTTCTCTTATGTCTTCATTTATTGTGCCCTTAAACAGAATTAAGTAAGTTGTCAGTGGAAAGCAGCAAAGACTCCACAATAAAGTCATCAATTTCCTTTCATATTTTACCATAGTGCTGATACTACACATTTCAGCCCTGGATACTTACAAATAGCAGTTTAGCAATTTCAGGTGGGGGCAATCTGACCAAAAATCAAAGGTGAAAGATATATAAAGAAGCCAACTGTTTTACTCACTAGTAATATATATTCTAAACACTCAGAGATTGTTTAGTTGCTCCTCTTCAGAGAGGAAAACACCCATCCCCATCTTTTATTTTACATCTTTATATTGGAAAGAATGCCCTTCCTAATTGGAAGAAACCTCTTCAGCTTCTATAAATCATGTTTTTTATGACTTTGCCTCCATCTAACATATTTTCCCCCCTTCTTACAAGGCTTACGGTTGGTTGATGTAATAGTTTTCACATGCTTGCCTTAACTAATTGTTACGGGAGATTAAATTTCAGGATATATCATAGTCCTGAATCTGGGCTAATTTGACTATAACAAGACATGACATTACATGGATTGGTAATGCTGCGTCATGCCATGACCCTGAAGTAATGTGACAACATCATATAACACACCATGGAACAGAAATAGTTGAAGCACATACATGACGGCACATACATGGCTGTCACACTGTGTAAGCTGCTATGGAAACAGGAATGATGTCACTTTGAATATGGTGAACAGAGGTCTGTACTGATCCAGGTAGCCTTGACATTAGCTGTTCCATATTCAATCATCAAGTGAATGTTTTATTCAGTCTGACAGGTTCCCAGGAGAGGGGGGGGATGGGAGGGGCATTGTAGCACATCTGCTAACATTTCAGTTGCTTTCATCTTTGCACTTTTTCTTCAAATGACTCATTAACTGCTTTTAACTATGACTGACACATTACAAATACGTGCACACACCTCAACTTTCTCTAGAAATTCAACCATAATTGCTTCTATGGTTTACAGATTCAGTTGACATCGTTATTTAAATTAATCTGCTTTCACTTTTTAGGTTTCTACTGATGATTCCACTGCTTTCAGTGCTTACACGTAGGCTGCTTTCATGAAATGTCCAATGATTTAAGCTATTCTACTGTCACCTCAGTTCTAGACCTGCCACAATAATTACATGATTGACTTATGGTACAATAATATAATTATCCACATCATCATGTCTATATGTGGATACAATAAGTATGATATATAGACATGACCTTTGACCTCAGTATTGCCACACTTCAGGCTGACCTTTCAATTATCAAGTCTGAATCCATATTGAATTTTATGAGGTAACTGTCAGTAGCAGCCTAATTAATCTAATTAATATTTATACACTGAAACAAAATTAAACAGAAACACAACTGATAACGCATTGTATTAACAGCTACAGTCTACAGTACTTCACCAGCTACTTTACATCATCCATAGGACCTGATTTACTAAAGTTTTCGTGTGTAAAAATGTGTGTAAACGATTATTATATCAGTCGTATAAAATGAGTGGTAACCAAATGACAATAATATCATTTATCGCAATTATTTCTGAGACAATATATCATCCAACTAAAGTAGTAAGTAGTAAGCTCCTTTCATTTCTTACACTCCAGTTGGCAATTCCTGTGTTTGCTTCTACTAAACTCCCACACATGGCACCATCAATGTCAATCCAGCCATTTGAATTGATATATCGGAACCTTTGACCTCAATTAATAACGAATAAGAGTCAATGTAAGAACAGCTGTGTGGTTTTGTTGGATTTGTGCTAATGCAAGAGCAAAAGAATAAAGAAGAAAAAACAGTTCCTTCATTTTTCTAGCAGACATCTACAACACACTGCTGTCTTTTTTATCTGCTTCTTAGCTCCTAACCTGAAGGGTCGTCCCAGGAAAAAGAAAGTACCCAGCCCTCAGCATTGTGGTCACGGGTCAGAGGCTAATGGAAGACGTCAAACACCACCTACTTCCAAGGAGACTGAACAAAAGGGAAGAGGAACCAATGTCAAGGTGCAAATGAGTGTATTATAATAGTAACAGCATTCTTCATTCTGTGATTAAATAATGATTATGATAATGTCAATAAGCTGCATATGTAATGTAAAAGGGTCACTCACAGAGCTGAATCCATTGAGAGTTAACAGCCAGCTCTGCAGCAACTCTCTTTCATTTCTCTAATCTGTGTCCATTGTTTCTTACAGATAACAGCACACAAAGTAGGCTTATCTAAACCCAGAGGAAACAGCAGCAACGGTTATGTGAGTGACAGCAGCAAGATCACAACACTTCCACTGTCAGAGGAGAAACGAGGAAGAGGACGGGGGGTGGAGTACAGAGAGGAGGAGCAGGCCTTCCTCGTGTCTCTGTATAAATACATGAAGGAGAGGAAGACGCCGATTGACAGGATCCCCTACCTGGGCTTCAAACAGAGTATGATAACACTCTACTCAACTACTTAATCACTAATTGAAACTGGTTAATGTGAAAAGTCATTTAGATTTTAATCCTATATGGCTTGTTTATGTCTTGTCATATTGATGTGTGTTTGTGTCTCTGTGTGACAGTAAACCTTTGGATCATGTTCCAGTCTGCTCAGAAGCTAGGAGGATATGATGTGGTGAGTTTTACACTGTGCTGATGACAGCTCAGCACTATGTTGTTGCTCAAGCAGTAATAAATTATTCTGTTTGCACCGGACTTTACCACTGAGTTCAGTCTGATGTTCCAGATGTGGTTGAGTTTTAAATATTCAGCAAGTGTGTAAAAGACAGGCTCAAGTTAGTCTTAAATCAACAGTCAGGAGCCCAAATGAACATTGAAACCTGTTTTTCTTGCTGTATCATTCCTCCTGTTCATACTGACCATTAGAAGATCCCTTCATAATAAACTTACAATGACTAAATCCACAGTCCTCCTTCTGTGTAAACATGTATTTAAAAGTTGATCTGAAGCTAATATGAAGCTTCAGTGTCCAAATGAGTCAAATCTTCATCTTCATCTATGTTTTAACGTTGTTTTTAGTGGCAAAGGCCCTCTTTTGTTACTATACTTCCACCACAGCTCAACAGGGAAACACTAAGAGGGAGCACATGGATGTATGCACTGACTGTATTTTGTTTGTTTGTGTGTGTGTAGATCACAACTCGTAGACTGTGGAAACACGTTTATGATGAGCTTGGAGGAAACCCAGGCAGCACCAGCGCAGCAACCTGCACGCGTCGACATTATGAAAAGTGAGTGTGTATATGACACCCTTTTACAAATGGCACATTCACAGTGACACAGGAAATACATGAATTTACATGTCTTTTAGTTTTTGGTACTGTAAAATTGAAGTTATTTGATTTGATCAGTAGCTGGTTGGTCTAGGAGGAAGGAAGGTTGTTTTTTTCCCTCAACATAAATAAAAGCAGCTCAATACATTTTTGCAACTCCAGCTGTGTTATGTTTTCTTATACAGTTGACCCACTTTTTTGTGACAATTGTGTACTTGTATTTCCTGTACAGTGCAATCTGAACATTCCCTTTGCGCACAAGTCATCTGCACATGACAGTTATTGTTAAAATCATTATCACCATTATTGAACCTGAATTCAGTCCATTTCTTACTGTGTTTTCATTGAAAACATCTTAAAAGGTTGTTTTTTTTAAATCATACCTTTAAGTGTTTCAATAGAAACAAAAAAGATTATGAATTAAAACAACTTTCATTGTAAAAATATTACAGCCTTTACCATAAGTAGACATTTCAACTGTTTTCTGTGTGTGTGTTGTTTTTCTTAATGTGATGTCTGATTTCTTAGTATACATTTACATTATTCTGTTCAATAAATGCTGTAAAACTTTGTCAAAAAGTATGATTACCTATAACTAGTCTAGTTCAGAAAGACTTTAAGTACGATGAGAGGTGACACGACCATTAGTTGATTGATGAAGGTTTCAGCTGGCTTATTTGTCTTAAATAAAAATCCAGAAGTAAATGGGCTGTTCATTACACTGCCTGCCTGTCAACATGTGTTCATTCACCTGTCTGTCTCTCCTCCAGGCTCATCCTGCCCTATGAGAAGTTCATGAAAGGAGAAGAGGATAAACCTCTCCAGGCCAAAACCAAGGATCAGGAGGTAGAGTCAAGCACTGAATCTTCTAATAGCACCCTGAAGACCAAGCTGACCGATGAGGGGAAGCAGCAAGCCCAGAAACCTTGCCCTGAAGAGGATAACACCCTGAAAACCAAAGACCACGTCCTGAGCAGACCAGTCAGTCTCACTCTGTTAACCCTCCAGTATCCATTATTACATTGGCTAACATCTGCATGTTTGTGGTCAAAACCTGATTTTGTTCTCCTAGCTTTGTCCTTTACTAATTTTCAGTGAAATTGGAGATACATTTAGTCTACTTTTTCTGTCTACTTTAGTCATTATCTGAATTTAAACCAAAATCTTTTCTTAGCATTTCCAGCACCTTTCTGTTTCTCTCTAATTTGTTTTGTCTCCCTCTTTCCTTCTTGCAGGATTTGATGGAACAAAATCCTCAGCTGAAAATTGAACCCCAAATCTGCCTTAGCCGTGTGGATCCCTTCCAGCCTTCACGTAGTAACAGAAAAAGACAAAGCCTGACACAAAACGACAGGGAGACACAGATGATCACGCAACAAGAGGAGAAAGATGAAGTCATGAGCAAGAGGAGATATAGTGGACATGACCTCACCTACTTGGCAACTTCTCCTCTGGCCACTCCAAAGGTTTTAAACCATGCCCACTCAGTAGTGGATCTCTGGCAGCAGGAGCTAGTACCAGTAAAGGACCAGGACCATACTGGGAAACCAAGAAACTTACAGTCTCCAACAATCCCAGACCCATCGAATGAACAAGCTGAACTACCAAGGACTGACAACACTTCCTTGGATTTCACAACCCTCCTCAAGTCATCTGGAGTCAACAAGATGATAATATCTCCAGCAGCAAAGAAAAAGCTCCTGTCGCAGGTCAACAAAACTGGGTTACTCAATAATGCCCACTCTCTTCCCAACTTTGGTCAGCCCCGTCTGCTCCCTAGCTCCAATTTAAGCAACTGTAACTTTGAAGAGGCAGCGGAGCGACCAGTTGTAGCTGCTGATCCATCATTTGTGGTACTGAGTCGGCCTTCTGTGATACAGCAAGCACAGAGCTCCGAGGCACAAGTCCAGAGAGGTAGAGCGAGAAAGATTCGAGAAAGCACACGTCCTCCTTTATATTCACGTGATCATTTACATTATAGGCTGCCTTCTCACTCCCATCCAGAAGAACCACAGTGTTCCTCAATACCTTTGCTGATGCCAAAGATTCCCCATTCCAGCCAGATACTTCCTGGCTTCCCTCATGGATCTAAAGAACCCCAGACACAAGGACTTACCCCTTTAAGAGACTTGAATAGCTCTGCAAGATTCCTTCAGTCCGCTGCTCCTCGTGATTTAAACTACCCCGCCTTTACAGATCAGGGAAAATCTTCCAATCCAACAACAATGTCTGATGATCAACCCACAGATCTAAGTCTCCCAAAGTCTTCATTTAAACCACATCCACAACCCTACATCTCCTGTCCAAACACATGTTCCATAATGCATCAGGAAAGTACACCTTTCAGTGTCCAGTACTCCAGAGCTTACCAGGTGCCTCCACTTACTGGGTTGCTTCCAAACATACACAGTCCTAGACAAGATGTAGCAGTCGAACACTATTCTAGGGCCACTAACGTAGCAGTAAATGGTACGGTCTCCAATAGAGCAGTAGGAGACATCGGAAAGCGACAACAATCAGAGACTGATCTTTACAACAAAATGATTGAACCGACCCACGCTGGCAGAATTGACTCAGGATCTCAGCTTTCAGCAAACAATATCTGTCTTGTACGCCCTCTCAACCAGGGAAGGAACAAGAGAAGGACACAAGCGGTTTCTCGCAAGAATGTACCTTCCCCAACTCCTTCAAGAAGGATCAAGACACCAGAAAATTCAGTTGACAGATTTGTGGAAGGTGTACAAGGGGCAAAGGGAAGAGGACCTGCTTCCCACTCTCTCCTCTTCAACCTTGCTACTCCTCAAATCTACCCCATCACCCTTTATCCCACAGGGGCCCTCGCATTCTGTCAGGTTCAGGACATGTGCAGGGATACCTTAGCCATAGACTACCCCCATTCTTCCCCCATACTTTCCAGCCACCAAAATCAATCATTGGACGTCCTTTCCCCATTGGTCTCCCCCTTTGCCATCCATCCTTTGATGATGCAAAGGCAGCTGTTGTCTCACCCAGCTCTCTACCAACTACCAACTTCATTTGAGGACCTGGTACGTCAGAGTCTGTATTCAGTCAACCCACAGCCCACCTTCAGCAAGCCACAGATAAACTCAGTTCACCCAAGCACCAACCTCTCTTGATGTACTGGCTGTGACAATTGACATTACTCTCTCTTGGGACTCAGGTCTGATGGTTTCTAAGTACTGTGAACAGCAATACGTGTACGGAATATGATTTTTACAATTCTCATATAGATCACATAACTATATGTATCATACGGACTTGGATCCTGATTCATGTGATCACCAGACTTGTAAACTGGAATTCATTTTACCATCAATCTGCTTTTTTTTCACTTGGACAGTAGAAAAAGCACAGGTATAAATCATGAAATCGTACAGTACATAGATGGAATAAGAAGAGAGGAAATTAACTGTGATGTATGGTGATGTACATTATCAAAATATGGACACATTTTCACCTGATACTAAAGTAAACAGCAGTAATATTTTTATGGATATCCTTGTCCAATCACATCCCATTGTGACTCATTTGAAATGTCACATAAATATAAACTTGACAGACGCTGGAAACAAACACATTTATTATTAATTTTACTTCAGCATGTTGTACAATAATGTATATTTACTGCAGCAGTTGTGATTAAGAGTGTCATCATAGATAATAAATAAATGACACAGGCTTCTCAGACTTTGCATACATGTGAAAGTGAAAGTATTAAATCAGGGAGGTGTTGCAGTGCTTTGACCTCAGATTTGGAGGGGAAGTCCTGCATACTATCACATATCACTGTGCTCGCTCAGTTCAGTACCCCCCGAGCATAAACAGACAGAAAGCACCTTTGTAAGGTTTCATCAGCCTATCATTAGCTGGCTGAGACACTTGAATAGAACAGAGTCATTGTTAATGTTACTACGACAAGTCATGAATGTCTACTACTATTTTTAAAAAGGCCTTTCACCTGAGACTATAGAGGGATGTTGTTTTTTCTTATGCATCATTATCATAGAATAAACACAGATGTCATGCTTGTCCACATTAACAACTATTTCACACTCACACAAACCAGGCAGCTCAGTAATTAATCAGAAACAGTCATTAGCTGGTCTTATTCATTCTGATGATAACACATCAGACTTCAACCCAGTTCATTTCAATAGATAAAGACCTGATAACATATCTCTATTTTATTGTATGTTAACAACCTGCACACTCTGCTGTTTTGTTGTTTTAATCAAGCCATAATCAATAATATAACTGCCATGCATTTCTGCAAGTATGTTGTTGGCACGGTGAGTTTGCAAGTGCCTCCTGTAATATGTCATCTGTGTTTTATCATTGTTCAAAAATTTAAACAGGCATATTAATAAACTGTTAAAACTGCTCTGAGTTAATGTGATAAAAGTGTTATGTTTGCCTTCTGGTGGAGGAAATGGAATATTTTGTATTTGCAGATTCTGCCTTCAATAATGGTGTAAAAACTCATAAAATATAATGTAAGTGTGAGTTTTCAGCAGAGGAAGGAAACTGAATAAATGCTATGAGACACATGAGCTTGGTTTTACACTGGAACTTTTTATATATTTCATATAAAAGCACATATTTCAAACACACTTTTGCAAAATAAAATATTACTAATTACAAATCAGAATTGTGTAACCTCATAATAAATAAACATACATTGACTACAATAAGGATTCTGTGGGATTTGTAAATATTAAAACACAGGCCTTAAAAAAATACATTTCTATTCTCAACAAGTGCTGAACAGAATGGAACACTTTTATTTTTTTTGGAAACCATATTCTGTCAGCTGCTACTTATTTCACTGGGTTTGAAAGATAAAGTGACATAAGGAGAAAACAACCATGAAGGGCCCCATCTTGCAGTTGGTGGATGGCAGCGTGGCGCATGTGTCTTTGTTAGTTTCCCCTGACGCAGTTGTTATTTTCTCTTCCTGCTCCCACATTGTCTAAATAACAAATACACTTACACCAGTCTTGTGTTGGTCTCAAAATGAGGTGTGATCAGGTTCATTGGTGGCGCGTTGCTATTTTGAGGCAGAGGAAAGCGATTGCACTACTGCACTACTACTAAAGTCACTGGCACATATTTTACTGTTATTTAAGGGGCGAATTATCAAGAGTCCAATATGCTCCTATATAGGGGAGTATATAGGGGGGTATATAGAGGGTATATAGGGGGGTATATAGGGGGTATATAGGGGGTACATAGGGGGGTGTATAGGGGGGTATATAGGAGCAGACACTGTGCCTGTTACCACACGGACGCGCAGCAGCACACAAACATGCAAAACATTACAAATAAAAGGACCACAATGTGAATTCATATTATGATATACATCAACATATTAAAAATGCATGTCATATTAGTTAGTCATAATATTTATCAGATTTAATTAATTGTAAAAAATGGAGAGTGCCGCTGTGGACAGTCCTAACAACCTATGAAAGTCTGTAGCCTCTGATGCTGCACAGAGCGCAGTGCCATTACGCACAGCCACCCACTGTTTATTAAATCAGCTGATGACACCAGGCTGCTGCAGTATAACTACACACACCTCTACACTCATCATACTGGTTGGTTATAACCACACACACCTCTACACTCATCATACTGGTTGGTTATAACTACACACACCTCTACACTCATCATACTGGTTGGTTATAACTACACACACCTCTACACTCATCACACTGGTTGGTTATAACTACACACACCTCTACACTCATCATACTGGTTGGTTATAACCACACACACCTCTACACTCATCATACTGGTTGGTTATAACTACACACACCTCTACACTCATCATACTGGTTGGTTATAACTACACACACCTCTACACTCATCAGACTGGTTGGTTATAACCACACACACCTCTACACTCATCATACTGGTTGGTTATAACTACACACACCTCTAGACTCATCAGACTGGTTGGTTATAACTACACACACCTCTACACTCATCAGACTGGTTGGTTATAACTACACACACCTCTACACTCATCATACTGGTTGGTTATAACTACACACACCTCTACACTCATCAGACTGGTTGGTTATAACCACACACACCTCTACACTCATCATACTGGTTGGTTATAACTACACACACCTCTACACTCATCAGACTGGTTGGTTATAACCACACACACCTCTACACTCATCATACTGGTTGGTTATAACTACACACACCTCTACACTCATCATACTGGTTGGTTATAACTACACACACCTCTACACTCATCACACTGGTTGGTTATAACTACACACACCTCTACACTCATCAGACTGGTTGGTTATAACCACACACACCTCTACACTCATCATACTGGTTGGTTATAACTACACACACCTCTACACTCATCAGACTGGTTGGTTATAACCACACACACCTCTACACTCATCATACTGGTTGGTTATAACTACACACACCTCTACACTCATCACACTGGTTGGTTATAACTACACACACCTCTACACTCATCATACTGGTTGGTTATAACCACACACACCTCTACACTCATCATACTGGTTGGTTATAACTACACACACCTCTACACTCATCATACTGGTTGGTTATAACTACACACACCTCTACACTCATCAGACTGGTTGGTTATAACCACACACACCTCTACACTCATCATACTGGTTGGTTATAACTACACACACCTCTACACTCATCATACTGGTTGGTTATAACTACACACACCTCTACACTCATCAGACTGGTTGGTTATAACCACACACACCTCTACACTCATCATACTGGTTGGTTATAACTACACACACCTCTACACTCATCATACTGGTTGGTTATAACCACACACACCTCTACACTCATCATACTGGTTGGTTATAACTACACACACCTCTACACTCATCATACTGGTTGGTTATAACTACACACACCTCTACACTCATCACACTGGTTGGTTATAACTACACACACCTCTACACTCATCACACTGGTTGGTTATAACTACACACACCTCTACACTCATCAGACTGGTTGGTTATAACCACACACACCTCTACACTCATCATACTGGTTGGTTATAACTACACACACCTCTACACTCATCACACTGGTTGGTTATAACTACACACACCTCTACACTCATCATACTGGTTGGTTATAACTACACACACCTCTACACTCATCACACTGGTTGGTTATAACTACACACACCTCTACACTCATCACACTGGTTGGTTATAACTACACACACCTCTACACTCATCACACTGGTTGGTTATAACTACACACACCTCTACACTCATCACACTGGTTGGTTATAACTACACACACCTCTACACTCATCATACTGGTTGGTTATAACTACACACACCTCTACACTCATCACACTGGTTGGTTATAACTACACACACCTCTACACTCATCACACTGGTTGGTTATAACTACACACACCTCTACACTCATCAGACTGGTTGGTTATAACCACACACACCTCTACACTCATCACACTGGCTGGTTATAACTACACACACCTCTACACTCATCACACTGGTTGGTTATAACTACACACACCTCTACACTCATCACACTGGTTGGTTATAACTACACACACCTCTACACTCATCAGACTGGTTGGTTATAACTACACACACCTCTACACTCATCAGACTGGTTGGTTATAACCACACACACCTCTACACTCATCATACTGGTTGGTTATAACCACACACACCTCTACACTCATCATACTGGTTGGTTATAACCACACACACCTCTACACTCATCACACTGGCTGGTTATAACTACACACACCTCTACACTCATCACACTGGTTGGTTATAACTACACACACCTCTACACTCATCACACTGGTTGGTTATAACTACACACACCTCTACACTCATCAGACTGGTTGGTTATAACTACACACACCTCTACACTCATCAGACTGGTTGGTTATAACCACACACACCTCTACACTCATCATACTGGTTGGTTATAACCACACACACCTCTACACTCATCAGACTGGTTGGTTATAACTACACACACCTCTACACTCATCACACTGGTTGGTTATATCTCCATATTCTTCCTTTATATGAATTAAATGTGAGGTTAGCAGCTCATCAGCCAACTTTCCTTTCAGCATAAGTAAGTCATGTTATATTATTGAAACACATTGCTGGGTAAATGCACCGTTATAATAGCAATCCACCAATGTGACAGCGCTCCTTGATATTAAAGGGAATGGGAGATGACACTCTGATTGGTTTACCACGTGTTACACCCAAAACACACCTATGATTAATGAGCATGCGCCTTTAAAATAGCAAAAGTGGATTTGGATACACCCAAAAGGCACTTGCGTCACGCACTTCACGCCATGCGCTATAGAAAATGTGTTGTATATTGTACCCATAATGACAACAAAGCAGAGTGTTGTAGAACACCCACGTTGTATTACTTTTTGTACTTTTGTACTTTTAATTTGATATTATACTTTGAGAAATATGAACTCGTTTTTCTATAAAAACCTTTTTATTCATATCACAAAGAAGCCAAAGTTTTAAAATGTTGAATGTTGCCTAAACACAGGCAGCCTTACAAGAGCTTTGCTGCAATAACATGTCAAATTTAAACAAATACAAAAAAATAAAAACAATCCAAAATAAAACAATCTCAGCAGAATTTAGCACAATTCATTCATTTCAATTCATCAAGTTCACATTGGTGGATTTCTTGTTGGGAGGGGAAGTTACTTTGATTAGACCTGTCACAATAGATATCGACTTATTGTACAATAACATAATTATTGACATCATCATGTCTATATATGGACTTATCATATGATACATGGACATGACTTGATCATTTGTTTGACCTCAGTATTTCCACACTTCACATTAGCAGCTAAGAGGCTATTCATGTCTCATTGGTTAAACAAGTAGTGTAAATAACTCTGTCCCCAACCATAATGGAAGTCTGGATTTTTACAGAAGCGTAGTGCCCACTCTCCACTCTCTTATCATTATATCAGTGGTATAAAATAATTGTACCACCTGACAAAAATATTGCTTATTACGATTATTTCTCGATTTCGATGACGTCTCGTATACTTTGTAAATTCATTCTTCAGACATTTCAACGAGAAGTCCTTGAAATGTTCAGAAAATCCACATTTGAATATGAGCTGGTCAAACTCCATCTCCTGGTGAAGATCATGTGACTGGATCAAAAGCTCCAGAGCAGCTACTCATTATTAATCTTGTGGTGAGATGGTTTTTGCCAGCTGTTGATTTAAATAATAACATGATGAAAAAACAATATTGTGAATGTGAAAGGAGCATTTCTTAGAGTCTGTGGCTCAGCATGTGACATTCCAGAGAAGCCTTCCGACTGAAGAAGGTGCTGCACTCTTGGCACTGATAGGGTTTCTCCCCTGTGTGTTTCCTCATGTGAACCACCAGGTTTCCTTTCTGCACGAAGGTCATGTGACACTGTTTGCACTGGTAGGGTCTCTCTCCTGTATGAATCCTTGTGTGGTTGACCAGGTCCGACTTCTGACAGAAGTTGCGCCCGCAGAGCTGGCACCGATACGCTTTGTCCTCGGTGTGGATCTTGACGTGTCGTATCAGGGTTTTAGTGAGGGAGAAACTCTTGCTGCAGCACGGACACTTGTAGGGTTTCTGACCTCCCGCTTCGAACTGAACCACAAGCTCTGGAGGTTTTCTCGAAGCTCTACTCTGCAGGACGCAATTAGCTTCTTCGTCCTGAATCGTGGCTCCGCACAGGAGCAGCTGATGGTCAGTGGAGGTGGAGGTGGTGTCTGATGCTCCGCTGTCTGCTATGGCCGGCTCAGTTTTAATGTGAGGAGCTGGAACTGTTGCTGAGGAGTGTTTATCTATATCTGCAATAGTCTGGATCTGATAGACACACAGTGGCTGCAGTGACTCCTGCTCAAACTCACTTTTATCATAAGGAGCGATGGTGAGAGGAAACATCTGAACACCACCTGCCTCCTCTAGATCTTCTTCGATCTTCTTTGGAAACATCTTAACACCACCTGCCTCCTCTAGATCTTCTTCGATCTTCGGAAACATCTTAACACCACCTGCCTCCTCTAGATCTTCTTCGATCTTTCTGTCAGGTGCTGCAGAACTGTGCTGAGTTTCTGGATGAACGTTGAGCTCGGAAGTTCTAGTGAAACACTGCTGGGTTTGGTGCTCTGTGTGTTTTTGACTGTGAATAATCGGACTGTCTCTCTGGTCAAAACTTTGGTCAGGGTCTTCAGAGCTTTTGTGAATCCTGGTGTGTATGATGAAGTCAGACTTTTGGTAAAAGTAGCGCTCACAGAACTGACACTGGTAAGACAGAGAAGTATCCTCCGGGTGTCGTTTCACGTGTCGCACCATTGTCTTTTTGGAGGCGAACACACTCAAGCAGACGGGACATTTAAACGGCTTGTTGGCTTTCGGGATTTTTAAAGGCAGCTCACACTCTTGTTTAACATCATGGCCATCGTCGTCATGGCCATAGTCGTCAACGTCCATCAGCATCTCGTGATCGCTGCCAGGAGAGTGCGGGTGAGCGTGGTCGCCGTTGAAGATCTCTTCTGTCGGCTCTGTCGTTGCCGTGGACTTTCCTGCTTCCTGCCGGCACACGCTCACGTTGACGCTTTCACGTTGACGCAGCTGCTGATTTTGTGGCAACTTCACATCTGTGTCCGACATCTGTAGAGAGTCTGAGGCGAAGAGAGACACTTCATTTTACTGATGCTGATGAGTTTTTAGGGTTAAGTCAACTTAAAGGCAATATATACTGGAGGAATACCAGATGCATCATAACACCTACACACTTATATTCTATGTTAGTTCACAGACTGAAGGCATCACTGCAGGAAAACAGCTTTAAATCAATAACTACATTTAAGGCTTCTTATTATTATAATTATGTGTTAGTGACAGGACTGGTTGTATTGTGCATCAGTTTACACTTACACTTGTTTCTTCACTACTAGTGTTCTCCATGATAATTATATTGCAGTACCTTTTCTTATAAATAAACCCATCACAACATTTTATTCATTATTTCTTCTTTTTCAGACGCCTATTAAAAAAGGATACAGAGAGCACCTGCACACTGTATTCACTCGCTCAATAAAGATACTTTATAATCAATACAACAAGTTATGGTCAATGACTTTCTTCAGGTTTATGCTGACTAATGGAAATATTTTGGATATTGCCCTTTGTCTGTTGTTCCCTCCACTCTCAGACATTTTCCTATATTCTCCCCTCCTGACCTATTTATAATATTTATGAATTGATCTTTGTGACTTATGTAGATTTTTTCTATATATTTGAAGGTTTTCACATGTTCTAGTGTTTATTTATGTTGTTATTTATTATGACTGACAGATGATTATTGAGCTGATAAATGCGATTTTAATATTTTCAGTACATTTTCTGCTTATTATACTCATGTATATTTGAGTCCAACTGAGGAAGAGGAAGATGCAGCCTGTTATCACTAAATACTGCCTTTTGTATTTCAGATGTATATTTCCATTAGTCAGCATAAACCTGAGAAATAACGAAGAAATAATGAATAAAATGTTGTGATGGGTTTATTTTTAAGAAAAGCACTAGTAGTGAAGAAACAAGACATTTTTTGATGAGCACTAGCCTAAGTGCCATAGAAAACTGGCAGTTGTGTGTTTCTTCTGTGTTTCTGAGCAGACTTGTGCTGATCTGACCTTCACTGTGTGAGTTGGCAGCGTCCAGCAGTCTGCGGTGGCTGTCCACCACCCACTTGGAGCAGCACATCTCCTCCTCGTACTCTACCATCGTCCTCTCCGTGATCTTGAGGATCTCCTCAGCGGCGGCCGACAAACACTCGCTGACGAGAGCTCTCAGCAGATCCATCTTGGCCGACTTCACCATGGCAAAGTGGTCTCCACGGCGACAGGGGTGGGATGCAGACATGAGCGAGCTGGTCACTACTGACGGCTGCACAGCTCCACCGCGGCTCTCCACCTGACTGCAGCCATGACTGCAAATACAGCACAGTGATGTTATGGTTTATTAAAGTGATGAATAGAAGTATGTATAAATGAATGTTTAAAGCTTCCAGAGGTGCTTTTTGATTTAGTGTCAGTTTCTCAATTGTTTGCTGGCTCTCTTTATCTTCTGAGCTCATATATTGAACATGTTGGGCCATGTAACTCAGCCAAAAAAAAATGAAAACATACATTTTGGTTCTGTATAATTATAGATATATTTATTTGCTGCTTTTTAAAAAAATGATTTTATGTTTTTAAAAAGTGTCGTGTTTTCATGAGCCTGTTTTTAAATGCGAACACACTGCATTTCCCTTCTATGTACACTGAATGTGTATTATGGAAGTGAAAAAGCTACTCAAAGGGACAGGTTCAAAATCTTCTTGTTTCAATTAAAGAAAGTTAAGTTTAGTTTAGTTTAGTTCAGTTAACTTAATTTGTGCAGAGGTTATGATAAAATATTACATAGTAAACAAAGTTTCATTATGCAGAAGAAAACCTATAGTTCTTATTAAAAACATACCAATGCATAAAAACACAACAGCAAATAGACAAAAAAAAAAAGTAGAAAAAACAACAGTAAAGAGGTTTTCCTCTCTGTAATCATTCCTCCTGTTCATACTGACTATTAAAAGATCTCCTTCTAATGTGCTTTCAATGGAAGTGATGGAGGACTAAATCCACAGTGTGTCCACACACTCATGTCAAAGTAGATGATCAGCTTCTATTGAGCTTCAGCAGTCTGAGTTAGTCATATCAAGTGATATCTGACACATTTACTGTGTTTTTAGCATCTAATTCCCTCTTAGTGTTTCCCTGTTGAGCTGTGGTGGAAGTAGAGTAATAAGAATACTTTGGCACTAAAACACAGAAGACTTGATTTGACTCATTTGGATCCTGAAGCTTCTGATCAACTTTTAAATACATTTTTACACAGAAGGAGGACTGTGGATTTAGTCATTGTAAGTACATTATGAAGAGATCTTCTAATGGTCAGTATGAACAGGAGGAATGATAACAGCAAGAAAAACAGGTTTCAATGTTAATTTTGGCTCCTGACTGTTGATCCTTGAACATTTTCTATTGAACTTTTTGAACGTTTTATACATATTTGATTGTGTGTCTTTGAGTAGCTACCTTGAGAAGTGCTGGTATGACTCCAGCATGAATGTGTAATACTAATGAACAAGAGGCACAAACGGCTAAGCTACTGCTTGTTATTGCTAATGTAATTAGCTGTTGTATATCTGCTTTAACAGCATTATATTCATCATGTAACGTTTCTTTTAGTACAATAACTTTTAGAGAAGTTTGAGGTTATCTGCCGTTCTCTTCATCTTTATAGGTGTTCCCCCAAATAGACAAACAAATAAACATATGCTAAATCAATATTATACTGTTTTCATTTTGTGTAAAGCAGAATAACAAGTGAATGTGACGCTTACCCTGCTGACAGTAACTGTTGAGTTAGTAGAGTTAGCAGTTAGCTGTGGGTGGCTGAGCTCTCACTTCATACAAACCATACAAACAAGAACTGTTACTAACAAGCTGCTGACTGAAAACACAAACCCTAACCACTGCTACACAGGTCTGCTATATTTATATATATCATTCAAACGCACATATGGCTTGTCGTGTACTAAAAGCTACACGTCTGACCAGCTTCATGATACACAGGGCAAGGGTCACAATGCTAAAAACAGAGCTAACGCTAGTAACAGTGGAGCCAGCTTCTTCTTCTTCTTTTCGTCAGTTGTCTTGTACTTTACCAATGACATCATCGCATTACCGCCACCTACTGTTCAACTCCTGTGCCCTCAACAACAGTTAACGCTATATTTAAATTATTCATAAATAATTTAGAAAAATTCATAATTCACTAAAAAGAGTTTCAGATTAGAATAATTAACTGAGCAGCAGATTTTGTTCCTTTCTGGTGGCAGTGTTGAAAACTTACAAAAAATGCTCCCCAAATTAATCCTGAGCTCATCCATCTATCTATCTATCTATCTATCTATCTATCTATCTATCTATCTATCTATCTATCTATCATCTAATTGATTTCAAAGTGATTAATGGCGTGACATAATTTTATCAAACCCATTTTATATTGCAATGTCATCGAACAATATGACAAAAACATGAGTGCAAAAAAACAGTGAACGATGGTTGATTACAGCAGGTACACTGGGATACAGACTAGAGTCCATAATACATAACTAATCATCTCATACATGATCTCTCACATAATCTCATACATAATTAGTTTTCCATCACATCTCCTATGAATGATGATAAAATGCATGATTTATGTGGCCCATAATGTGAGAAGTCTGTTCCATGTTCATTTTTGCTGAGTAATGCGGGATTTTGTACACCAGATGGCGCCATTCACCTTCCACAGTTTTTATCCTATACAGCATGTTTCACACCTGACCACAATCATCTGAGATTACTGTGCCTTTCACTGAACCAGTTCGTTGAAGAACCCACAGGTGATTTAAGTAGCCTACATCCCAATTAAGTTAATTAATTAGTTTTCCAGCTCAAAGGTTTATAATGTGTTCAAGGATGTCCAGTAGCAGTAATTCAGAATACAAGCTGTAAATTCAGTCAGGATGGTCCATGTGCCTGTGAACATTAAACTACTGTGCAAACAGGAGTAATAAGAGTGATTTGTGAGGTGGGGAACAGTGGGCCGCTGTGGCTGGCCAGCCTGCCCGTTCCTGTTGTTGTCGGGTGGGAGTTTCCAGCTATACAGCCCAGGGGAAGCACCACAGGATGTCCTTTTCCTCATTCCTCAAGGATAGAATGACTGTATGTGCGGCTGTGTTTCTGTTAAATAGCAGAATGGGTAACATGTTTCCAATGTGTTACTATTATTCTCTGATTTCAGTCAGTTGCTCCTCTTAATGATGCATCAAATTGGCCTGCATTCAGAAATGTGACTATATCCTAAACTGATAGTTCACACTTGGTGGTGTTTATAGTAGTGGTATCCTTGTTTTTATAGACTTATTGTCTTCCATGGTTTTAATGCTACAAAGCTCCACCATGACCAGGTAAAATGTCTGCTGGTATTTAGAACATGTAACAGTCCACATTAACTTTGCCTAAACCCAATACAGAACTATTGTCTTTAAAAATATATAGTATTCATGTTTACAATTTGTGTCATACAGAATAAACTATAAAAATATAACCCAAATTATTCTTTAAGATAAGTTTTTTGATTGAGTTTTGAACCAGTTAAAACACCTTTCTTTTTTATGGCCGCTTAGAACAAGCTAACATGTTTACATGATCACTTAATGACATTGTTGTGGCTAATGTTAGCAAACAATTTAGTTAGCTAAAATTGCGTTTGTACACTTTTGGCAGACAGAGAGCAACATTAGCATTTGTTTGTTTTGTCGTGTTTCAACCTTGTGGAGTCTCTGGTTGTTTTACCTCTGTTTTATTCACCAGTAACTAACTTATAAATATCTGCTACAGTAGTTAGCTGCTAAATGCTCCACTATGTTCACCAGCTAGTCGCTACCGGCTAACTGTTAATAATTGCTAAAAGCTATTTTGTGGTGGACAGGTAACGCAGAGTGGCTTTAAAGCACTTTGAATTGCCTTATTGTTGAAATGTGTTATACAAATAAAATTGCCTTGTGTTGCCTCGCCTTACTTGCAATCTTTTGCCCAAAACATAAAGTCGCAAACAGTAAAAAAAACAAACAAAAAAAAACAGTGAGCTAAAAGACGCTAAAAAGCTCCATAGAGCTGCTGAGTTGGTGTTCATTTTCTGTGGGTTGCTAATTGCCTGTCATTTAACCCATTGTTAAAATTAAATATTGACTAGTGCAGCTAATTTTGACTGTTCTGTCATGTAATATTCACAGTATTGTTACCTCGTCAGGGTGGTTTAAATATTTTAAACAGCACTTTACTTTGAAAGAATATAACTGTTAAACCTCTTTCTTTACATAGCAGGAGGGACTCAGCTGATTGTCAGTGTCCCTGCACCATTGACAGTTTACCAACACTGGTCATCAATGGATGTCTATGAAGCTCATAGTGAAGCACTATGAAGGAATGAGTGCGACAGCTGCTGGGGGAATCCTACTACACTATCAGGTCACATGGTACACAGACACACACACACACACACACACTATATCCTTCTGATCCTCCCCCTCCTCCCCTTCACTAATGCTGTGTACAGTGAGGGAGAGAAAGAGCGGGAGGAGGGGGAGCAGCTGAGGGAGAGAGAGAGAGAGAGAGAGAGAGCAAGTGAGAGGAGGAAAAGCAGTGAGGCGGTGTGAGCCCAGATTACAACCAACCACACGCTGAAGCAGTGAAGACAGGAGTGTGGAGGGGAGAAATAAAAAGGGATACAAGCTTTCCCTGACTTATTCTCTCCTTCTGTGTCAGTTGAGAAAAGAAAAAAAAATACACACAGGTTGTGGTCAGAGAGAGGAGAGGAGGGTGAGAAGAAAAAAAAGAAAAGAAGAGGAGGAATAGGAGTACTATAAGAACAAGCGTTTCAGAGGACGGTGCTGTCAAAGAGGAGGAGGAGAAGGTGATGTGTGCGTGAGCGTGCGGGGTTGGTGACACATCAGCAATACGACAACTGAGGTGTGTGTGTGTGAAGTGAACCTCCACCCCTTCCCCACCTCCCTCCACTGGCTCACCATCAAAACCATCAACATCATCCTACACAAGAACACAAGACTGAGGTTTCCACAAGCCATGCTACGGACCAGGAGCCAGACCAAGTCCTGCTGAACACCATGTCCCAGGTGAGGAGATGCACACACACATGCACGAATGCACACACCCATCCAAAGCATGCATAGAAAGACTGTATATGAGATGCATCAGCACACACACTCAGAGTTCTGCTGAAGTTTACATCAGCTGGAACACGCCTCTTTGTCTGTCTCCTGCTGTCTTTCACTGTATTTAAAGCTGTGTATTATTTCACAGGTATTGCATTGTGTTGATGTGTTTTTAATGCAGGAGTGAACTCTGAAGAAAAAGTCAGTCACTATATTGACATATATTTGACGTATTAGGAATTTGAAGCAGCTACAACTCAGTGAGAGGAACAAGAGAGGAAGCCAAAACTACTAGGTCAGCTGATGGTGAGGAGGTCAAACTTGAGGATTGTAGTTGGCTTAATGTCTGTAGAACTATACCATGATCGCACTCTGGCAATCTCTGATAGAAGACAAACATTTGAATTTGTAACAGTTAAAAATGTGTCAATACTCAGAAATGATGTAACAATTGTTGCATGGATGACCAACTGGCTGGGGAAAGCAGGCTGGTGTCCTGAGAGTCCCAGAACCCTCAGGGGGGCCCTGATAGCCCCAGGCTGTCTGTGTAGTGTTGACTTTGTGGTAATTGGAGTAATGAAAAATTAGCTTTGACAGTATGCACCAATAAAGCTCAACAGGAAATTAAACAATAAGAGCATTAAAGTTGAACTGAAGCTAGAAATCTTACTTTTAATATAAATCTATATATATATATATATATATATAATATTTATGGACATCTCTGTGGAAACAGTGTGGGTGTTTGTCATGGTGTCTGTTGACTGACATGAGGCTGGTGTTGCTGTGAGATGTGCTTCCACCTTCTGATGTGCCCTACTGACCGGTGGATGTCATGCGGTATATAATACAAATGTTGATTCACGAGGTCAAGTGTGAGCATTTTAATCATCTGAACCTTTACAATATTAATCATTTAGGAGTTTAAGTGTGTATTTAGTCAGAATACATGTTCATTTAACACTTGTAGTCCTCATCCTGCAGTTTTAGCAGGGGGTCAAGTCCCATGACTCCAGTGGTCTGTATGCTGTGATAATCATGTAGTATCCTAGATTATCACAGAGTAAGGTGCAGCATTGTGGACTACTAACATGAGGAGTAGTGAAATCCCAGATGAAGCCTAACAATATGTAACACCATAGCGCCCCCTATGTGGTGCCAGTTATGCAGCTGGAATTGCTATAATTTGACCATTTAAGTGTCGCCCATAAATCTAATGCACCAATCAGAATGACAGCTGCTATCAAAACTTCCTACCTATTGAACATTAATGTAAGAAGTTCTGTCATTGTCATTTCTCTCAAAAAGCGTAGACATCAGAATTAACACTACAAATGTAGATTCATACTAGTTTCAGTTAGACAGCAAAGTGGCTCCTACATTTTTGTCTACTGTAGTCTTGAGGTCTTGTTGAGGGTCCAGTGTCAAAGTAATATTTTAATACCTTTTAATATTTCAGTTGATAGTCAATATTCTCCCACATGTTTTAAGACTTAGAAATTACAACATTTGTGTCTGATATGGTTTTTCAATAACATTCCATCTATTCCTTCTCACTCATAAAAACTTTGCCCTAGTTTATACCTTTTAGAGCTGTAAGAACACCCTATACATTTTATTTTACATTTTTATGTATGCAAATGTACAAGTTATAACTGTTTAAAAGAATCAATAATCAGCATTCAAACATGTTGTAATCATCATATTCTATAAAATGTTCTCCAGGATTATAAAATGGTGATTGTAAATGTCTGTTTTTCCATAAGATGAATCAAACATTTATTAATGACTGAGAGGGATGTTATGAATGTGAATTTGTGTAGAGATTATTATGAGTCAGAATATGAACAGTATGTGAGGGTTAAACTGCACATACATGACTCTGCACAGTGAAGCTCAAACATCCAAGTGAAGTAACAATAAACAACACACATTTTTAAGCAGACGTGAACTTTACATACATTTGTGTTTTAGTAAAATGATCACAAACCAAACGCACAGAAAAGCCTGATTGGTTTTCTGGGGCTCTGGGCAGAATTTGGCTGGAGGAAGTGCCTGTGTGCTGTTGGTGGGGTGGGGGGTGGGGGTGGGGTGGTTGGACACTCACTGCATTGTTGGGTCCAACTTTCTTTGGAAAGCAGCACTCCTTCCCTGCAGCGCACTGACACTTTGTGTTGCACTGTACCGTTTTGTAGAGAGGATCCTCTAACAGGCAGCATACCCAACAGTTCAATGAGGCCTGTCAGTGGAATCTATTGTGTCTCACATGAGGTTTTGAGCATTTTTACCCAAAACATTATACTAAACTACACTCAGTTTTTGGGGGAAACTTTAAGGAAAGAGTAAAATTCTTAGTTGGATAGATTAACATTTAACTGAAGGAAGGTGAAGCACAATTTTGGGACTTTTGGGTCGAGGACATGCAGTGCAACAAAACACAGTGAAATGAAGACGGGGTGTATTTTGGGCTTGTCTCTATGAGGGAGAGGACATCTCTCTGAGAGAAAGGAAGGTTGTGTATTTTTAGCCAATCAGCTCAAATGATGCAGTGTATTCTGTCTTCTGTGTTATGCATGTGTATATGAGGAGACTTTGAGAAAGAGTGTATCTTTGTGTCTTTATTCATAAACAGAGACAGACAGTAAGAAAGAGTGAGAAAGCATGGGAGGTCTTAATGATGTGTTGATATAGAGGACAAGTGTATCCTCTTAAAAAAAAAAATAGAGCGCACATTGAGTGTGGAACAAGTCATTCTGTCTGCCAGCATAATGGAGAAACTATGTAGTGAGTCTGAGTGTGAAAGGTGCGTTGTGTTTCTGGAGATTGTGTGTGTGTGTGTGTGTGTGTGTGTGTGTGTGTGTGTGTGTGTGTGTGTAAACGTCAGGATATCCTGCTCTTGCTGTTGTGGACAGACACACATTTTACTGGAACAAATAGTGAGGAGACAAGTTCACACTGAACTTTCCAACAATCTCTCAAACAATCATGGAAACATCTGATACACCAGAACAATATCAAATTTAATTTATAAATCAGATGAGGTCTAATCACTGATATGATTCACATAATGCACTTTTTGTTTCATGAAGCATTTTTTACTGGAAATAATTATCACTGCAATGGGAAGCCTGTAACCCGAACTGAACTTTTAATGACTTTCAATCTAATTACGCTTCACTTTAATCAATTATTAATATGACAAATCCACAACGGTCTCACTTTATTCTCAGCTTAGTAGTTTAGTATGAAAAAATGTATCAGAATTGCATATTGCTCTAAAAAAGACACTTAATCTAAAAACATCAATACCAGCCCTCAAAAAAGCCCATATGTGTGAACTATGGCACAGCTGAAAAGTGCCTGCATTGGTTGAAAATCCCTCCCTAGATAAAGGTTTAAAAATACATATCCTGTATTCAACGTGAAACAACGGAAAAGGGCTTTGTGAGGGTCCAGTCAACATACATGAGCTTTACTGTGTGACTCACTCAAGTGACTCAGACGGAGCTGAAATGTCCAGCACTATACCGCTCATGCTGTCTGAAGCCCGCGGGTCTCTGCTGGGACTTCTCCACATCTCTTTTATATCTATCTCTCAATTACACTGCTCGGCCTGCTTGTGCCCTAATGGGCAGAATGTGCATACATGTGGATTTCACTCAGTACATTGCCACTCACAAAGGCTCTGGGCTCTGGGCTGGCAATGGGATGGGCGCAACGACAAAGGAAACAAAGACGATAAGAGGGAAGCTGGACAGAGCAGCAGTTTTTGTACTTTTATTATTTGCAACCATGAAGAATTTCTAGAAGATTTGTTAGAATTGAGAGTGATGATAAAGATAGTCAAAGGCTTTCTGTTCTAGGCCAACATGGGAACACTGAAGTGTCAAATAAAGAATCAAATTTGATCAAAATGATATCATGAATAAAACATGCAGGTTAAAGGATTCCTATCCAAATGAAAACAGGTGAAGAACCTATTTAAATCTGCTATTAACTTGTACGTATCTGTATCTGGATGAGGAAAAACACATCTGCCCAACATGCTAAAAGGTCACCTGCTATCTAAAGCTGCTGGTCAGAAAGTTACAGATGACATGGGAGACTCTAATAGAGCCGCTGTGACATTCAAGACGAGGGTCACATGAACAACAGGGTTAGCACTAGAGCAAGCAAGCTTCTTCTGGTTAGCTTCCTAAAGTACAAGTACGGTAACCTAGCTATCTAGACTGATAAAAAGTAGCCTACATTACAACTGAGCTCACTCCTTACACACATATAGATAATATGTGTGTAATAGCTCAGGGAAACAGTCACTAATTAGTAGGGGTGAGGGAAAAAATCCATACAGCATAGTATCGCGATATTTTGCATGACAATATTGTCATGCAAAATATCAATACATGGACACCAATTATCGATCTTTTATTATAGGAATTGCAAATGAAAATTTAAGTTTTTTTTCATTTGAGGACATAATTTGCAGGTGAAAAAGGTTTTGTATTACAATATATCACAGCATATCGCAATATATTTAAAATCACAATAATATCGTATTGTGACATAAATATCGTATCGTGGAACCTCTGGTGATCCCCATTCCTACTAATTAGACTGTGACATTTCATCAAGCTACTGTTTCCAAGTCTTTATGTGAGGCTCAAAAAGTACTTTGTTATTTGTAAAGCAACAAGAAATCTTTGATAGGAACACTTAAACTTCTGTTGTTCTAAGTGTTGGAACAAATGATTAATGCTGATGCTTTTCTGGAAAGGAAAGCCTCACAATCAATCAAACAAACTGCAATGTAGCCATTTAATCTGACCAGCAGTTCTGGAGAGGATTAAGGTTTGCCATGTATTGTTTGGAGTTTGTGTTTATACTTCAACACATGTCATTTAAAGATGCTTTTATAAGATTTCGGAACACTCTTATGTAATATACAATACATCACGCAGTTATGCCCATGAATGTTTGTTATTGAGTTTGTTATTGAGTTCAAACCATATAAGCACAAACACACTCCAGAGACATTATGAAGTGAAACACAAAAGCATTGCGGGCTATTCTTACATCCGGGCTCGTAATCGACATCCCAGCGCCGGACCTGACTGTTATCAGCACTCAGCAGAGGAGAGGGAGAGGGAGAGGGGAGGAGGAGAGAGAAACAAGACGAGGGAGGAGGATGAGGAGAGGACAAAGGAGAGACGAGCCTCGGGTCGGAGCAACGCATTATAATGACAATTAACCATTACTCCACGCTTCTCCAATGTTTGCATGTCACAGACTGATCTGTGTGATTACATTTAGTAAAGGGGGTAGATGAGAAGATTTCAGCTGCTGTAGATTGAGTCTTTGTGTAGCTGTCTAACTGTATGACAGGGCGTAACAGCGCAGAGTGAAATGTATGATTGCCAGTTATTCTCATGCATTATTTTATTCAGAGAACTGCCATTGAATTTTAACTGTAGTAAAACTAAATGATTCATATTTTACCCACATACTGCAACCACTCAATTACTGTTATTGAGCAGCTTTTTGTGTACTTGAAGTCTACTTTATATTTGTATCTATACTGAAGGACGGCAGTATTGATCATTCCATAACTTCACAACATTCCACACACTGAAATATCTCAACAAATACTGGATGAATCAATGTGAACTTAGATACAATCATATTTTCTAATGATTTTGTTGGAGCCCCCACATTTTCGTCTACCACCATAAGGTGAACATTTTTTGGTGGTTTAGAGTTGGTATAGCCTTCTTCTTTCAGAATAATGATTTTTGGTGACTTTATATCTAGCACCATCATCAGGTCAAATATTTAACCTGATCAGTACTTACAAAATGAGCAATACGCCCATCAGCCTCAACTCTACTCTGTAATGGTGTGGTCTCCAACCTTGCTCCTGCAGAGCTACTACCCTGCATTTTTTGAGGTATCTCCCTACTCCAACACACCTGATTCTAAGTATTAACTTGTTATGAAGTCCTTGACAAGCTTCAGCTGCTTGATAACAAGCTAATAATTAGAATCAGGTGTGTTAGAATGAGGAGATACCTGAAACATGCAGGACAGTAGCTCTCCAGGAGCAGGGTTGGTGACCACTGCTGTACTGAAAAGTAGATATTAGCATGCTAACATGCTAAATGACAGGGTTTCCGCAGTGGTTATCGCAGCAGACATAATTTTGTCCATCGTTGTGACAATACATGGTTCAAGTTGCCAAGTAATCTACCAGGAATGTGGGCTCGCTCATCTATTTTATTGGCAACACAGACACTTGGCAGATGGCGCTGTACTCATTATTGCAAAGGTTGAGCCAGGTTCAACTTTATAGTCAGACAATGCTGGATTTTTTTCCAGAGCCATGTTTTTTCAGGAGGGCTGATTTCACACTGAACATTGCATTTGTTTCTTTGAAATCACTCAGTTCTTTTAAGGCATCTTTATGTTTGTGAAAGCATGGTTTACATTTGAAACTGCACAAAGTAGCCAGTATACCTACACACTTTTGTCACAGCAAGTTATTTTGAACTTGGGTCAGTTTGTCTAACTTGAATTGATTTAATAATAAAATTCTTTCTGCTATTTACCATATTCACTTCACTGTAAATCTCTTACCTTTAGTAGTTTTCTCTGGGCGTCAGTCTGTCCAACAGTTGTCTCAGTTTTAGCCAGAAACCTGTGATTTCTTCCTGAAATCCCCCCATTGAAGTTCCCTAGATCTAGTAAGATCGTTTCTGTCTCCAGACTCAGTCATGCATTTGCGGCTGAAATGCCATACTGTACATAACACGAGTCACAGTGGTAACTACTGTTCACTTTCATTTTTAATAATAGCACACATGGCTCAGTTGTAAAAAGCTCGGCTGCCTCCTTCTTTCTAATTACCAGTCCCTGTTTTGACCTCTGTCTTTTTGTGTATGGAAGAAGTCTCAGCTGGAACTCTTTTAACTGTTTTTTAATAGACCTTTCACATCAGAGCCTAAAAAGAGTGGCAAATTCATGAATTGTGCAGAAGGAATTTATCAATTTAACGCTATTTTAACACTGGCTATACATATGCAGCTCCTATCTATATATAGGTACTGCAAAACCCACCTAATAGAATTTCAAGATATTTCATTTCACTGCAACTTGGCTATCAACAGCCTAAATCCAAAAATATCAGCATCAGTGCAGCCTGAGAATAGAACTGTAGAAAGAGTGACATCACTCACAGTAAGTTAGAAGTTGGAGGAAGGAGAACAGAAAAAGATCTTTGAGGATTAAGCTTAAAAAATGACATTAAAAAACAGTTTTCAGAGGTGCTGCTGCTTGGGTCGCTCATTAGCTGCTCATTAGCATCAGCAATACATCTATGTCTCCCTTTGTTTGTGTGTGTGTGTGTGTGTGTGTGTGTGTGTGTCACTTTCTGTCACAAATGATATGGGAATTATGTAATGTATGTAACTACAGCTATGTGCACTATCCTCTTCAAGAGTCACTAATAGCAGAAGACAGAATAGCCTGCACACACACACACACACACTGAGAGAGTCCGTGTTTAAGCAGCTGCTCTTCATTGTTTGTATTCATGCGTTTAGACACACTGAACCAAACAATATGGTGAAATTTGCGCTGCTGATTTAATGAGCGAGGAATGTGGCGATGAAATGAAAACAATCCCTGAAACTCTCCTGCTATTGTCTCAAATACAGCCATAATGTATTTTCATCTGCCTCTCCTCGCTCTGTGGGTTTCCTCCAACATTTTCATTTTTAGCAAAACACACACACACACACACACACATACATCTAAATAGGCACACAGGAATAAACACATTATATGTTTATGAATGTATTTATTCAGAGGTGTGAGGATTCATATTTCAACATTATACTTCTTGTCATATATTAAATATAGACAAAAAATAATGTTTAATCTTACTAAACAATTTTAGAAAAACAATTAAATATATGTTTTACTAAATTTGTTAAAACTGGCTGCTAGCTTAAATGGTCTGCTATTACCACTAGCTTAAACCGTATGTTATGACTGCTAGCTTATGGTGGCTAATGGTAGCAAAGTTTAAACAGTTATGGATGTATAACTAGTATTACTGAGTCATTTTGCTGACTTTGTTACTTTTCTGTTGTGTTACTGTATCACTCACTACATTAAACCTGTTACTGATTAGTATTTTAATGGTTTTATCACATAAGTAAAACAGAGAAATGATTTTGTTTCCTGCTTTTAGCCCTCTTTCTGCTAACTCTCAGTCAGGTTGTTGAAAGATTTTTTTCTGTGTTTTGGAAATGGTGCGATAGCGGGAATATACCCCAATTAACTATGATTGTTTATGATGATGGAAACGAGGAAAAAGAGGCTAGTGATAATTCTCATTACATGTAGTGATGTGATCCGTTTTTAATATAAACATATTGATTAGCGCAGCTTTAAAGTTACTGAATCAAGAACATTATCATTTGTTATCCGCTATGTTTCTGATAAATATTTCTGTCCTTGCTGATTCTCTTTTACATTGAATCATTTTTGTAGTGCAGCCCCGGCTCATGTGTGACATCATCAGAGCACTGCAGCCCACACGTCTGACACCTACATCGGCCAATGGTACCATCTGTGCTGCGACACACACACAAACGCACAACTCCATGGGGATGGGATGTGTATGAAGTTGAGTCACGATGTGTGTGTATTTGAGAAAGTCAGAGAGAGAGAGAGCATGTATGTGTGTGTGTGTGTGTTTGTCTGTTTTCTGCTCCGCTCTAGTTCATTCAGCTTTATCTGTGCTTTAAATAGAATGATGAGAGCCTTATTTCTCTGTGTGCGTGTGTGTGCATGCACGTTTTTGTTACCTCTTGGGGACCTGATCCGCTATAAATGGGAGCAGTAGTCCTCATGGGGACCACAGCCCAGTCCTAATGAGGTAAAATGTCATTTCTGAAGTGCTGGTTAGGGTAAGGGGTAAGGTGTGAATTGAGGTTAGGTCAAGGTTTTTTTAGGCTGTGACTCAAAATCATTACTGAATTATATTACCACACTAGACAAATAATACACACCTTTTTATTGAATATTATGCTTTTTATATGAATATTTCCATGGAAAACATGGAAAATCAATCTTTTTTTTAAAGAATAGATTCCATGTCAGTAGCTGGAAGTCAATGCAAGGTCCTAACAAGGATAGCTGTGCAAACGTGTGTGTTTGCTCCTGACCTGATAATAGGTTTCCTCCAGAGAGCATCTCCCTGAGGGTCCTCCAAAGAGGACATATGACGTGTGTGTGTGTGTGTGTGTGTGTGTGTGTGTGTGTGTGTGTGTGTGTGTGTGTGTGTGTGTGTGTGATCACTCTCATGTGTTCTTTGGTTTTGCTCTCTGAAATATAAATGAAGCTTGTTCACCAGTATCCTCTTGGTGTACCATCCTCAATAAAACACATCACTGCACTGAACATTGTTAAGACATTTTTTATCATTCAAGTTCCCTTTTATATGTTATCTTCATCTTGGGTTTTAACCATTCACTGCTGTAGCACTTGCTCTTCTACAGTTGGACATGGGAAACACTTCAGCTTCCAAAATGCTATTTACAAGTTGATGATAACTCTAATATGATATGAATGTGGCGTTTAAACATCCTCACTAGTAACAGTAAGGGTCAAACAATGTTCAGCAGCTAAGCCAGTCAGCTGTCAGGGTGATAAATGGATGGCTGTTTGTTATGTGACTAAAACTAATCTGACACAGATGATTTCTTGTCATGAACTGTAGTGTAGTTGACGTTTTTCAGTTTATGAATCTATTTAGCAATTCCTCATGTCTCATTTGACATCATGCGGTAAACTAGAATTTTACAATTCATACCAAACTAGGAACTCAGACACTTTCAAGGAATAGTTCAACCCTTTTTTGGGAAATATTTGGGATTTATTTCCAAGATGTTGCATTCTGTAACTATTTCTCAATGAACCGCAGACTAGTTGTTACTGGTACTTGGCGTCACATGAGGTTGCCAGATTCGTTAACATAAACTGTTAAGGAATAGTTTTAATTCACAATTCCCCTTAAAACCACAATATTCTGACTCCCAGAAAAAGAATAAATGTATTCCCCAAAACGCTGAACCAATGCTGATCCTCTAAAGGGTGGTTTGATTTAAGGAATGTAGATTAAGTTTAAGATTAATCTCTAAGTCTACATTTACCGTTGATCAAATATTCTATTAAACTCAAGCTTTTAATCATATCCCACAGCCAGTCTAAGAAAAACAGATTTGGTTTTATTGTATTAACTATAACTATCAATTGCACAGAAAGAACAGTAAGAATAAAGATAGAAAATATAAATCCTGTTATGAGTTTATCAAAATATTACTGTATATACAAGATGTATCTAGAATAAATATATCAAGTGAGAGTAGCAAAGCAGCCATACATTTACATGCAAACACTGTGATTATCATTTTAATTAGTGTGGTTTGATCATAGCAGATGGTGCTGTGGCATATGTTCACTGCTTTTGTTTCAATTGACATCTACATTAAAGCAATCTTATGTAGTTCACAATTAGACCACTAACATAACCTCTTTATTCAGTCATTTGTCAAGTTCTGTTTGAGCCTACATATTGATAAATGTCTGAACTTGACTGATCCAGAATAAACTTGGATGAAAATATTACTCCAGCTTCCAGCTTCTATTTTGGTTAGATGGTTGGATGCCAATATTCAGATGTGTTTGAAAATGGTCTTCATTGTAATGTAATGGTACAGTCAGCCTGCTAATGATACTATCAGACTCTTGCTGCATATCTCTCATAGACTCCTTATAGTTTGTGACTGCGCTACTCAATTTTTCATTATTATTCACATCGGAACAATGACATCACATCCTTTTTTAGGGCTGAGAGAAGGATCATTTCTTTTAAAGGAAAATTCATCTGATGGCACATTAAAGGGCCACTCTGCTGATTTACACATGAAGTTTGGTTTGCTTGTCATGGTTAGAACAACGTGTTTGATGTATTCTGTGGCTCAGGAGGAGCTTTGTCTCTAAAGAAGCCAGTAATCTCATCTTGGACCTTTTTTTAAAAAACTGGAGGTCTGGTGCTTAAAAGGTACCACAAGGAATTAAACTTTTGGATATCTCTGCCTCTGCTGCTTCAATGTTGACCTTTTTTTTTTCTTTTCCTCACAAATCCCCCAACTTCTTAGAAGTGCAATATTGCTCAAGTACTCCTTTAAGACTCTGATCTGTGATCAGGTCAATGGCACTGAATACCGTTTAATCCACAGCTTCTTATTAATGTTGCCCAAACATAGTTGTTGCAGCCAACTTCCTCATGATGGCAATGAAAACAGGTTATTTCAGTTGCCTGGCTCAAAATTATTGCCAGAAAAGTTGATATTGGACAATTCTGAAAAATCCTGGATTACATTCAACTATAACTTCTTTTAAGATCTAGTACTATTGCTTAGCATACTGGTTTGTATGACTGGATTATACTGTAGCTCTCTGGTGCACCTGCCATTAATGTGCATTCAAAGTGACTAGATTCTAAGGGAAACAATTAGATGTAAATATGGCCAATGCATTGAATGCCCTATCTGCAAAATAACTTAAGTAGCTAGATCAAATTCAATCAAACATCAATCATATCAATATAAAATCTAGGTGGAGGCAAATATCTTGGACAGCTATTGTTAATACATTTAAAAGGTGGAGGCTGCATGTGTTTAATTAACTGTGACAAGATATATTGGCACCAACCAGAGCAGCAGAGTGTTTCCACATTAGCAGCAGGTTTACTTCAGGTGACTAAGCTGAGCTTGGCAGCAAACAGTCCAAGCAGGAGGCCTAGAAAGTAAATGAATCCTCATAGCGTGCACCGTCCTGGCACCAACGAAGAAGCCTTAAGTGTTTAATTGGTAGTGCAAGTGATGCGTGTGTACCAATGCACCGATGTCCGTGGGAATACATTAAGAGGTGTAAATGCAACACTCTGGATTATTGCTCTCCTGTGCTGTTTTGAATTAAGATGCAATCACTCACTTTGTTTTTGCCCCACTGTAACATTGAAGTGGTGTATGAGAGAAACTGGATGTGTGACAGGATGCAGCGCAGGCGAGATAAGACTTATGTATGTGTGTGTTTGCTTTGCGTGAGTATGCGATGTGAAGGCGTGCCCATGTGAGTGTGAGCTGAGTATGGTGACTGGTGAGTGGCGAGTGGTGGTGGTGGTGGGGTTTAAATCCAGCAGATTAAGGCTGTTGTGTAATGGTGTATAGGCCCGTGCTTTGTGAGATTGACATGTGCTCTCTGTGGGGATTAAATATATTCTTTCTATGGATGAAATGGAACAGAGAGGACATCACTGCTCCTCTGACAGGCAGGTGTCTGTGCCCCAGGATCAGGTTTGATCGTTACAGTACTTCAACACTTTAATTCCTATTTAATACTTTGAAATTAACCCAAAAAGACAGATTGCCCGGAGCAATGCCTTTTAATGTATTCAGGAGCAAGTTTCATGGCTGGAATTTGCATAATTGCTGTTCACAAAGGTCACGCTTGTTTCAGAATATTTTTTTAAGTGCTTTTTATTACTGCTCAGGTAAATCATTTTGGGGGATTGCAGCTATTTTTGAGGAATATAACTTGCTTGCAGCATACTAAACATACAAGTAATGTCAGTAATGCAGGAACACAAGACTGAATGTACGGTAATTGTAAAAAAAGCCATTTGAAAGGTATGCCAAAACCATGTATCACCAGTAGGGTGCACTGAAACACCGATGCTAAGCTCAGCAAAATGGACAATTATGCTAACACTCACTATACAAAGTCAGCTTTACAGATGGTGAAAAATGAGCTGAATTTGTCCCAAAACATCACCCAGCAGCATGGGTTAAAAACACAGAACATCTCACCAGGCACGAAATGGTAGCATGATAACAAAAAAGTAACGTTAGCATATATTATTACAGCTGTAGTAGACAAATGTTTGTAACATTTGTAGCATTAGTGCTCTGAAATACTGAAAATCCACATGCCTGTGCATCTCACTGATGACACTGCTTGGAAACCCATTTGTTTATAGGCTACTAATACAAATGAGTATGTCTGTGTCCCTGAATCAACCAATTAGAGAGCAGCCTCAGGTCATCTGCTTGCTGAAAGTTATAAGACTTACATACACAGTCATTTGGCCTGCATCCCCCACAAAGGAAGTATGTGTATTCACACCATGGATGTATTTTAAGAGCTGATGTATTATACTGCTGCTCAGCCTTGCAGCTACTTTGTCCTAGTGGTCTCTTGTGGTATTACAGCAAAAAAACCTTCTGGAGCCCAAAAAGCATTTACCCCATAGACCACCATTGTATAAGTGACGTCTGTAAGCTCTTGACAGGAAAGCTCAAACTGTAAACTATGTTGATTATGACTCTTTCTTGACTTGATGGTGATATTATTTTTGATCCAAACTTTCCTTGAGCTGAGAAAAGCAATTTAAAAATCTGTGATGTCACCACAATGTAAAGTACGTGGGCTGAGCGGGAAGTCTAATAGTGAAGTGAAAGTTTAATGGCACATATACCATTCACCTGGCACAAATAGCATGTGTATTAGACTGAACATACCAATACCGGCACAGTATCCAGCTTCTATAATATATCCATGATTCACACAAACCAAATACAACTTTTATTAAATGCTCACATTACTATGAAACACAGAGTAAGAATAAATATGTTGATTCATGATTCATATTCAGTTCAATTAATTCATAATTACTTTGTAATACATCATTAATTTATGTTGAACATGATAGCCTTTCTTCTATGGATAATTGGAACAGGGACGGTGCCTCACATAAACCAGCCATCACTGCTGGCTCATTAATAAACATACGCTGTCTTGATTAATTGTTTAAAGCACACGATCATAATTTTTTGAATCTGTATTAACTTTTAAAAAGGTGTCCACGTGAACAGTTAAAGAGGTTTTCCTCTCTAATCATTCCTCCTGTACATACTGACTATTAAAAGATGTGAAGCTTCTATTGAGCTTCAGCAGTCTGAGTTAGTCATATCAAGTGATATCTGACACTTACATTTACAGTCTCTTTGTGTTTCCTTGCACAGTGTTTCCCAAATATGAGTCCATTGTTCATTTGGCAGAATGCTTACTCACTGCTGTTTTAGAGACATTTCTTCTTTCTTTCTTCTGATATTGTATGTCATTTCCCAGCAGTGTCTGATGTAGTGAATGGGACTCTTATTTGGTTCACCCCAATTGCGATTTATAATATTTTGACAAAAAAAAAAACAGTCACAGAGGGTAACTTTATATAACTTTGCTAAAACGTGACATTTTGTTTCCAACCTCACTGAGTACATGAAGTCCGGAGATATAAGTGTGTGCTCCTGCTGTGCTTTGCAGGCGAGTGACACTGATGTGAGGTGATTGTTCTGTAAAGTAGAGCCTGTCTCCGAAGCCACAAAGCTCTAATTCAATCAGCAATTTACATGTGATCTGGCCAGGACAGCCCATCCCTGAAGAGAAGTTCAGACACCACCGGACCATAAATGCAGAAGTCACACAGTATCTGGGTGGAGATGATCACACATTCACATGTAGAGATTGTCTGCACACATGTGAAATCTGTGTTATTGTTGCTCTTCAGCTACTGCATTAACATTTCCTTGCATGTTTCAACCCACTTCCACCCTCTTTGTGAGTCAGAAGGAGTTTCTCCCGTTTATCAGCAGCTAACAGTCAGCTTGCCCTCTAGTGGCAGGCTTGCACCAATGCATGCTCTATCCATAGCTTCTCTGGTGAGGATTACATGGATTAGATATTTAGGGAAATCTCCCCATGCTGCTGTAAATAGACAGATGGGTGTGCCCCACCCTCCCCCAATATGTGCGTACGCATGCACGTACACACGCACGCACACACAAACATACACACACACATACACACACACACACACCAGCCTCTCTGTTGCCATGCCAGATTTAAACATAACAGAACATTACAGAATAGAGACAGATGTTTTATCTGATGGTCTGTTGAAGACTTTAATTCCAAAATGAAAAATCAACAGATTGTGAGATTAGTCATATCTTTTTTCCCCCCATCACTCATTTTGTTTTTATTTTATTCATAGAAAATAGTGGTATTTGTTGACATAAAACTGAATGGGTTTCACATCTTGAATCTTCAGTCAATCCCAACATAACTGATGAAAACATTTTTACCAAAAGTGTATTGCTCATTTCAATAGGAATCATATTAATTAACATATTCCTACATAATCTGTTGTCTGGCTGTACATTATTATTATTCTAGAACTGTGATTGCACTGGTATTTTGTGTCTTTTGATTATCAAATAAAAATCAGTTCTAATGGTCATTCATATCGGGGTCAGTAGGACTGTTGCCATTCACTGGTCTCTTTATTCAAGTAGTGAGGGTGGCATACAAGGCATTGTCATTACTGTATTTTTGTATGTATTTCTAATTACCTTTTGGTACAGTAGTTTTAAGTGTTAGTGATGGAGCCTGTCATTTCCACTGTGGATTCATGTAGATACACTAGCTGATCTTCTGTTATATTTCTGACCAAATAGTTGCTGTTACCACCAAGTGATCACAAGTGCCTCTAATCAGCCAGGACTGAAAATCTCTAAGGATATGTCTGGCCATTTTTATATATTTTTTTTATTTAACAAATCTTATGCACAAAGTCAAAGCAACAGTTAATTGTTCTGCTTAAAAGTATTGTATGCATATCCAAATACATCTTTTTACTCCTGTGCTATAGACATCCGTTGTTGTTCAAAATCTGTTAAAACCTCAATGATTACAGTCATTGTAGTTTGTTTAGATCAGGTTTGCAGTCTCCAGAGAGTAGTTTTGTTTAAGCCAGAGGCAAGTGAGCAATGGGAATGTGGTTCCATCTAGCTTGATGTGCTACATATCACAACCTCTTGATTTTACTTTACTATACTGCAGATTTCTAACTTCTACTACCAAATTTAGGGTACATTTCCATTTATTTGATGTGACTACATTGCAATGGGGGTAATCATTTTGTAATAATGCATGTCACAGAAACCAACCAAATCAGACTTCACTTTATTCTTAAATAATGAATCATGACTGTTTTGTTTTCACACATCCAGTTCTCCATAAGACTCCATGACGACACTAAACGTGGTTGCAGAGAGATTTATGACTGCAAAGCCTCTGTAGCAGGAGGTGGAGTGAAGATGGGGGTTAAGTGAGGGGGAGGGGGCTGGGGTAGGTCACAGGGTACATGAGGAGACCCACTGGGGGATGACGGTATAGGACGGGGATGTTGGGTCTCCACAGACCCCCTGCAGTGGGGATGAAACTCTTTTGAGAACAAGGACAGATTAGTGCCTCCAAAGCACCCACCATATGTACATATGCAATACACACACTCACACACACACACACACACACACACACACACACAAACACACACAGGTCACCCTCCTCCTTCTACATCCTGACAATCACCACTTTCCAACACAATGTCTAGATTAAATCCTCGGCAGCCTTGTTTTTATTGGAGCACAGGGGTGTTAGGATAAAGATCTAAGGGCCACTGTGTCCTGCACACTGATTTTTATTTGGACAGCAGTGTAAAAAAATGAGGAATCCTTTGTTCAAGGATGTTTTGGCATCAACCACTGCGGGCTAATCTCTTCTGATGGAAGATCAGATACTGTAATTCTACAGCTAACACAACACAGACATTCACAATCCACTGGAATAGAATACAGCTGGTGAGGCTTATCATTGAACCCATAGCATCTCTGTCTGAGATCTCCAGCATCAAATCAGAGCTGCTATCCACTGAACATAATAAACAACCTTCTCCAGCAACAAATGCAGCTCATCTGACTAGCCGCTGTGGAGGTTCCATGGTACAACATACTGTGCTCTGTGAAGCCTGCTTGGATGAACCTCTAAACAACTCCTGGGTTGATGTTGTGAAGGGTAAGAATAGGATCTCTCTCCTTCTCCAAGCAGCAACATTTGGCGCTTTTCCACTACACAGTTCCAGCACGACTTGACTCGACTCGACTTGCCTCAGTTTTTTTTTTGCGTTTCCACTAGGGATAGTACCTGGTACCTGGTACTTTTTTAGCACCTGCTCTGCTGAGGTTCCAAGCGAGCGATACTAAATGTGACGTGAACAGACTGCCGGCCACTGATTGGTCAGAAGAGTTGTCACTGGAAGAATCATGAGCCGTCCCACACAAGAATCAAACCCGGCATTTTTAAATACCAGCAACAGCGTAACAGTCATTCTCTTGCTTTGTGTGTGACAGAAAGCCATATACAGCAGCAAGTACACCATCACCTTCATGTCCTCCATTGTTTATGTGTTTTGTGTCGCATATAAAATGAAATCACAGCAGTTTCGCAGAGCCGTGCTATGACGAACCCGCCCACGTTGAATAGATACTTTTTTTGTAATGGAAGGTTCACCGCGTTGAGTCGAGCCAAGTAGTGCTAGAACTGTATAGTGGAAAAGCGCCAATTGATATCCTGCCTCTCTCAAACACCTTTACACCACTAGTTGAGCTTGCTGCCTCCAGCCAGCCAACAAACCATGTTCAACCAGAAGGAAACGCCCAACACTAACCCTACTACCACATCCCTAGAGGGGACAATTAGTACCAAGTTAGAGCTTAGTGAAGTGGTACCCATCACCACTTACATCCTCATGTTTGGCACTAAGCAGGACTACGCCAAATGCAGTTTAACACCCCAGTGTGTAGAATTTTGATGTGCATGCATTCTGGCCTCACAGCACTGGGTTTCTTTGCACTTTTTGGAAATGTGTTAGTTATGTGTTTCCCTATATGCATGTAGGTCACTTCAGAACAGGCAACCTCAAAGAACTGTTTGTCCCATGCGTCTATAGAAAGCTAAAAGCCTTTCAAAAAACCCCACATCAGCCACCCTGACTTATAACTCACTTTGTATCAACACACACGTGGCTCTACTTGTATTCTAAAGAGAATGCTTGATAAAAAATTCAACCAAACGACATGACTAAGCAAGCACGAAACAGCCCCAAAATCCCACCCTTGACGTCATGATGTGAGATGATGTTGGCTGATGGGAATTGGACCAGCGCTTACATAACACAATATAACTGTCCTGCAAGGCTGTGGTCCATGACGTATGATTACATGTCAGAAGTGATGTAAGAGAGCCGGGAAGGAAATTAATTTGGACCACAGCGACTTGACTGACACAAATTTCCTCATTTAATTATTCAGTACATTATCATTGATCACCTATCATCAGGACACAATGGATGGTTTGTGCAGATACGCTTAAAACCATTTGATGGGATGATAGCTGCATGTCAAATTTCCCTGAAAGACTCAACTTTGTGTGTGTGTGTGTGTGTGTGTGTGTGTGTGTGTGTGTGTGTGTGTGTGTGTCTGTGTGTGTGTGTGTGTGTGTGTGTGTGTGTGTGTGTGTGTGTTTCTCTCTGAACAGGAAGCAATTTCATTAGGAGTTCCCTGCCTGTCAGGAGCAGAGAGAACAAATGGATGATCAGCTTGGTTGGCTGTGACACATGTGTGTATGTGTGCGTGTGTGGGTATGACTTAACTCACTTTCAGGGACACAAGCCTGATTTAAGACTAGTTGAGTGGGGAGAAAAGCTGCACCCACAGTTAGTGAAATGCTCTTTTTGGGGTCAGTGGTTAAGGTTAGGGTAAGCAGGTAGTGGGTTAGCCTTAGCTTCCATAAATATAATTTAAAGTCTATGTAAATACCCCAAAAGTGACTTAAGTAAACTTTTGTGTATGTGTGTGTGTGTGTGTGTGTGTGTGTGTGTGTGTGTGTGTGATTGAGTGTGTGCCTGTGAAAGCTGCACAAGGCCAGTAGAGGGTGTATAAGAGTATGTATCTACATCTCTGCTCCTCTCTTTCCCTCCTATGATTCTATGCACTGCTATTACATAATGAGTCAGTGTGTGTAAATGTGTGTGTGTGTGTGTGTGTGTGTGTGTGCGTGCATGCGTGCGTGTGCATACATGTTTGTACATGCTCTCTCCTCTGTCCCGAGGGTACTGTCGACCAACATCAGCATTGGGACTGTGTCTCGCTCCAGTGACCATCCATCAGCGCGCACTCACTCTCTCTCTCACACACACACACACACACACACAAACACACTCCCTCAGGCATGACAATTCTCCCACTGAATTCCATAACACAGGACACACAGTTATACCGACTGACTGACAAAATATAATACAATGTAGAATTTTTTAAACAAGTGATTTATATCAGTTGGATCTCATTGGATAAACAGTGTGTATATGTAGAACAGAGAGCAGTCACACACCAGGTTGACTGAGAAGCACACTAATGGAACCTTACATAAAGCAGACTTCTTACTTGGACCTTTCTCAGATACATAACTTACAGCTGGACACAACCGCAGCAAGCATGATGTTTATTTCACTCATTTGCAATTCCAAATCCATTGCCCAAAGGTGACATTTTAAAAATATTTCAGCTAAATGTTCATATTAAACATATCTGCTCATTAACTCACCTTTTTGCTGTCTTGCAGATTGACAACACTGATTTTCAGCAAGGGAGCAAATTAGTGCATTTCCCAAAATGTCGACATATGTCTTCAGAAATCCAACAACACTCGTAGTGTTAAGAACAACTCTATTGTAAAACCAAAATGATTCAGCTTGTGGTCAACATGCCTGACTGATTTAAATATGTATGAAAAAAATTGGAAAGTTAAAGTTAGAGAAAGATTGTCATCTTACATGTTAGATCATGTTTACCTCAATATTACTTTATTTATAGTATGTACATGTGTTCCCCTTCTCAGTGCCGCTGCCACAAGATGATGTAAAATACTCAATATAACCATTAAGTATGTGTAAAATATTAAATAGTAAATACTTTTGAGATCAAACATTACATGTGTTAAAGGGGTACACCTTAACTTTTTGGACTGCAGAAAAAAAGTTGGGTTATTGTGCAGTTCTGTTAGCACTATTTAAATATCTGTCTCTTTTTTCATGTGTTTTCATATGTTTAAAGATTAATTTGTACATACAGGCCAAATAAAATCATTACAAAATTCTAAAATATTAAATCCTATAGAGGCTTCATACAGTTGTTTTCAGTCACCCAGGCTGATTAGACTCTGCTCAGGTTGAAATTAGTCGGAGCTCTTTTGAAAATGACTGAATGTGATGTTACCAAACTCTATGGACTAATAAGAAGGAGAAGAGTTTAATTTTCCTGGCTGCAACAGTGACCGAGACGTCAATCACTCACTCACTCACTCACTCACTCACTCACTCACTGTACACACCCACACAGTCCTGAGACAGATCTAATCTACTGTCATCATCATAAGTGAAAACACCTGTGTGGGTGGAGCATGAGCCTGCAGCAGCATTCAATTCGGCTCAGATTGTTATGACATAACACAGGAAATAGATACAGACCACAGAACAGGAAGCCACCAGTCAATGTACGCTTCCCATTTACATTATTGACAAGCTGGCAGAGCAAGTCACTCCCAAAGTCTGGATAAATGTGAACAGTCTAACACACAAGCACAGAACAATATGTTGTTATGATGCATTAGGATCAGACAGATGTTTATAATGTATTGCATTATACTTATGAAATATACAGTATTGGCCCTTGTGTGCAGTCTCTGTCTTCCATGTAATCATCTCATGTACTGTAATCCCTGTGCATGCATTGCTGAGCAGTGTTCCCTTTCAGCATGTGTCTTGTTTTTATATGTTACATATATGAAAGCTGAGTGTGGCTGCTCCAGAGCTTTAATCAGAGCTGTAGAAGTGGAGGAGCAGAATGTATCAGTGTATGTATGAAGAGAGGAACATATTTATCTCAACCAAAACCACTCATTTGAATCATTATTGAACTGGTATTTGCACAATTTTATATTTTAGGTCCATTTAGCTTTTTACCAGAGCTCTCAACTACTGAGATATGATTGAAAACACCAAAAAGATAGTAAATGGACCCAGAGTTTAGATCATTTTGTCAGAAGTCTAGATTTAGTCCCTTCAAGCGATCCACCCCAACCACCACATGCACAAAATATGACTTATTTGTAAAATGCATTGGAAGCAATTGCTGTCTGGATTCAGGAAATCAATCTTAAAACGTGATGGTGCTCTTTGGAAAGTGTCCAGCATCAAGGTAATGGTTCGGGTCAGTACGTGAAAATAAACAAAATTGCCTGTTTAAGATGGGTTGTTTTTTTTGACACAAGTAATTACTCAAGGTCTACGTACTTCATATCATTCACAGCTTTCAGTCACACTTCATGGCCTTCATGGACATAAGGAGTTTGCTCAGTTGCTGTTATTTGACCAAGGGTCCTTACTTAAAGGTGCAGTGTGTAGAATGTAGTTGCACCTAGTGGAACAGACGTGGCAGAATTATATCTACAGAGGGAACCTGCCGTGTGACACTGTCATGTTTCTACATCATGATGGCTGAAAGCTCTAGAAAAAATTTAGTAAGTAAGCCATGAGTTATAAATGTTTTGTCAATAATTGCCTCAATTGTCAGAGGACCACACTGGCTCTTAAAGGGCAATGTCCCTTTTTTAAATAGTAAAACTATTCTTCTCATCGCTATCATTTCTCTCACTATGTTCTCACTATGAAAGACTATCCAGCAGTCGTGCTAGAAATGCTTCCTCTATGAAGCTTGAGATTGTCACAAAGGCATTTTGGCACTATAGTTTATTATTTTTCAACATGAAACAGGATATATTCACTGTTTCTATATTTATCCAAAACCGTACTGCCTTTCTCTAACCTGAGCTCAAAGTCACTACACCAGGACATGAACCTCTACCTCTGCGCAAGACTGCAGTTTAAGACTGGAGAAGCATTGTCAGTACAAGCCATACAGCATTGTGTTTCCTCCAAAACATACACAGTAAAACCATTTAGTAGTATATAAATGTTGTGTTTGTGAGACTGGTTTTGGGATGGACTGGCAAGCTTGGATAAACAACAAAGTGACGCAGCCAACTGTCCTGAGGCCTGAGAAATCCAGACACCCTGCAAGCATGAATTGTTTGTCAACTGCTTTTATTAATATCTATTAATATAATAGATATCATTTGTTTCTCATATCAACTGACATGAGGTGGGACAAGTTTCCTTGTATTAAATTCCAGTTTCCATGCCTTAACTTTTAAGTTTTGTGCATGTATGTTTTGTATTCCTAAATATGTTTGTGTTAAATGACATGAACACGCAGCAAACCAGGTGCCAGCAGGTTAACAGGGGTCCAGTAGCTCATTTAAGCCCCTGTGCCTCTGCAGATAGGTTAAGTATAGGCTAAGTGTTCATGTAAAGGTTAAGTGTTCATTTTGAGCATCTGATTCCCCATCTGGTCTAAACACACACACACACACACACACACACACACACACACATACACACACAGTATAAAGCAGTGAGTTCATTATGTGTAGCAGAAGTGATTTATTTCTCTCGTGTGCTGCTCGTTTTTATCATGTAAATGAGCACAGAGAGTCTGTGGTAAATGATCCACTGATGATGTTCATCTTCATCTCTCCTCGTGTCTGTGTGGCCACACCCATCCTCGTGAAGACTTGGCGTCACCTTTTTGTTGTATTTGTAGGCGGGCTCGCGCCCAGCTGGCGATGTTACACCATCGGGACTTTTTCATCAATTGCGCGAGAACTAACAATATCCTTGCCGTCCGAAACTTTCGAAATAAAAGTCTTATTTACTAAAAGTTGAAAAAGAGGCTAAAGACCAACTGTAACTACAAAGAATACATTAAATATGTGTCATAAATGAACATGCTCTTAATGTCACTGACTTAAATGACCTGCCTATATTTGATGATTTGGAACATGTGGCCTCTCCGCCATTGGATGTGCTGATTAAACAATAATTTGATGATTTAAAAATAGTTTTTGATATTATAGGCTTGTAGACGGAATAGCATTAGAACCACGCGTGAATATTTCATCTGAGTTTAAAGTCAGAATTTGAGTTATTCTACAAAGGTCTTTCGTGCCTTTATTTCGAAGCCAATATTGCTTTATTTCCGGTAGCGTCGTGTGTTAATATGAGCACTTGACGCTGCTCGTAGCGGGACTGTTTACGTTGTGGAGGCAGAGAGAGGGGAGCGCTCAGTCTGCACCGAGCACAGGCAGGATTTCAGAGACAAGCTGTCCACTATGTTGACCGCAGAGTCGTTTTAAGCCATTTCTAGTGTGTGTTTACACTCACAGACGCTGTGAACCCGATGAATGGAGTTGCTTTTTGCCTTGTTGGAATCCCACCTCACTCAGACACTGAAGTAAGTCATCACTCAGTTATCAGAAATAAGTGTGTTTCTCATCTCCCGGTTATTAAGCTACTATAAGTATGTTCTGTTTTTTTTATGGTGTTTTGTTGTGCTGCAGTTCTGTTGTTCTTGGGGTAAATAGTTTTTTTCCCTTTGGTGCCAACCTGTAAACATGAACTTATCTTCCAAATCTTTCATTCAGTTCATATCTGCTTTTTCTGCCTGTAAAATTCGAATCTGTGGTTGCAGCTGTATATGAATCAACCTGAAAGCCTTCTACAAATTCTATTTTGTTTCTTTACACACTCCTTATAGCTTATATTTGAATCAGTTATATACAACTTATTCAGACACAAGGTTTTTATAATACAAATGAGTCAGTATGAGGATAAGTGTCAGCCAGAGGAAGTTTTCACAACACATCAGGATTCATAGAAGCTGAGTTTGAGCACAGCTACGTGATGCACTGTCTCCTCCAGAAACACACTCCTCATGTACTGGGACTGTGTTTTTGGACATGTTCTCATGCACTTGTCCATGTGTCTTATGCAACTTGTCAAACTCCCCAGCTCTGAAAGAAAAAAGTGCAAGCTGCAGGCTGTTCAACCACATAATGTTAATCCATGAATAAGTGATGACTTGCTTTGTTTGAAAGCAGAGGGAGCCAATGCTACATTCAACTGCAGAACACAATCTAATCTAATAATGTGCAGTAAGTTAAATAACTGCCTTAAGAGTTGAGCATGTCTCCAAACACAGGCCATTTTTCTGCACATGAGGGGGTTTTCTCTCACCCGTTAGATCATATGCAGCATTCTGCAAATGACTGAATAATGTCTCCATGATTGCAGGGAATGCAGCACATATTTTTGCTGTGACAGTTTTACACCCCCTCCATTGCGGAGATGAGGTACGGGTGGGTGGGCAGGGAGACAATAAGAAATTGGGCTGGAATGCATGTATTTCCATATGCCAGCCCACATATGCACAGTCAATGACAGAAGGCACATTGTGGCCGTTACAGTCTTCTCTATGTAGATAAAGATTCATTCAAAAGTGACACAAGATCTAAAACATTTCAAACTGACTCTTATAAATAACATGCTTCTGAGTTAAACTTAGAAATGAATATTAATGATGGGTGTGTATGACATTCTTTGATCACTCTCATCACACAACACATTGTTCTTCGCTGGAAGCGTATGAGTTATTTTCACATTATCCACAGCTTATTACTGTGGAATTGTGTCACGGCCCAGTTAGCATCAGGGTCATGGGTCATACACCAGAGATAACTGACATCAGTGGTGCAACGTTCAAACTAAAGTTGAAATATGCAGACGTTTTCACATAGCCGTACTTGGAGCTGTTTCATATCCTGGTCTCAGGTAGAATGTAAGGTCAAATGATTTTGATTGTCTACTTATGTTTAATTGAGTGCAATTAGCACATCTTATTTTAGAAATTTTTTTTTGCCCAGCAGTCAGTTTTTATTTTATTAGTTTTAAGTGGATTATGTTCACTAACAAAGGTTTTTCCAGTACTATACTGGTCAAGATCAGTGGTGTGTAGGCATGGACATCGGTACTTGGTATCTTTAAGGCATCGACCAAAATAAATCAATACCAATTAGTATGGAAACGTCTCCTGTCAAACGATACCTGCAATCAATCCTTTTTGCACAAGTCAAGTGAAGTCAAGGTTAGAGATACGTCTAGGTTTGGTTAAGTTGTAAGGAAGATCATGGTTCTGGTTAAATACTGAAACACATCCTGGGTCATGCTTCAAGACAGCGATGATGTGATAATAATAGCATAATAGTGTGAGTGGGGTGGGGGGTGGGATTGGAGTGTGGGTGCTACACTTGTGCCATTATGGTTGGGGACAGTTATTTACCTTTAATTCTTCTGCAGTCTCCACTTAGGATGTACACAGTGAGGAATGGAGGATGATTAAGGTCATGTCCATGCATTATACGTATCATACATTCTACCATGATGTCAATAATTACCTTATTGTACAATAAGTTGATAATTATTGTGACGGACCTACACACACAACCTATGCACTGAGCTATGCTACTTATATAATTCTATAGTTAAAATTGCTTGAATGGTGTTAGACAAACCAGTTGCCGATCGTCCCGTCAGTCGTCGATATACGATCCGATCGCCAACCGGCACAAGCCTAGTTTGAGTGAAGGTCTGATGTTCCACAGCTCTGTGTAGTGATATATAGTCCTCAGAAGAGCAGTTCCTAGATCAGTTGGTGATGACCACTGTTATGATAATTTCCATAAAACCATGGTAGAAATATTTCGGCCTCCAGAGAAACTTTGTTGCCTTGCCTTTTTGTCACCAACATGTTTGCGTATGTCAACCATGTCAGATTTTCGGTGATTCTTGTCGATTCTCAGGTGTGTGTAGTTCCTCTACTGCTTCCTCCCCAAATCTACATTCCTACTCTTGGTTTTGCTGACATTGAATAAGAATGTTTTGGCTTTTCTTGGTAGTGGAATGTCCCCCACCTTTTCGACATAGCCTTTCACATCATTGTTGGTGATCTGCCTGATCACCGCTGTGTCATCAGCAAACCTGGTTTTGGAGCTGGAGCTGTTCCCAGCCACACAGTCATGTGTGTTCAGGGAGTTCAGCGAGGGGCTAAGTACACAACCTTGGGGGGCAACTGTGTTGAGGACCGGTCATATCAATATGTTTTAACATTGGTAGATAAGCTTTTGGCAAGTTACACAGTGCTGCGATTCATATGCTAATACAAACACTCCTCTCATCACACTCCTCATGACCATTATCTGCATTGTTCATGAATTCACATCTCTTGCATAGTCATCCTACTTTGCCAAATGTCTGGGTTATCTAAGTGCGCCCCCCCCAATCCACACACACATGTCCCACCCCCATCAGATTCTGTGTGTTCAGTCGAGCAGGCTCCTCTTGCCTTATATGTCCTGTATCAGGCCTCCAAATGTTGCCCCTAGCTCAGGCAGTAAAGGCTAATTAGCTGGTGCCGGGGTTTGCTTTCACCTCACGTGACCGCATGAGAAAAACAGAAGCGTTTCTCTTTCACAGCAGGTGCCGGATTTTAAAAAAGGCCTGTTTGTTTTTTGTTTCACTAATGCATGACATTCTTCCACTTGGAACTCTGACATGATTTAGAGCAGATCTGATGGAATAGAGAGGGCTTGATTTAGTGTTCTGGCCATAACAGTAACATTAGAACTGTGAGTGCTGATGCAGCTGATTGATGACTAGGTTAGATTATATTCAGGGATTTAAAAGTATAATGAATGTAGCAAGTTTGATCAATATAGTCTCAGTGATTTGTATGGATGTTCTGTTTTATACTTAATAACTTTTATACTGACAGATTGAGGTCATCGCTGTCTGTGGGAGTAGACACAGTGAATAACTTTAAAGCTATTCATCCCTATTTTTCTTTCTTCTATTCAAAAAATCCACTGAAAAGACCAAAACCAACAATGTGTTGTGTCCTTTTCTCTATACTTTCTGACCTCCTTACTTTTTCTTTTAGTAAGTCTTACCCAAATATATACTTGTTTAGTCTCAGTAATTTCCTAAAACAGATGGTCACAATAGTTTTTAGGAAGCTTTACCCAAACAGTGTGTTGGGGACTATTTTCAGTGGCGGATTAATCCAAATTTGGTTTGACTTTGAAATACTGTAAATTAAGAAGTTGTGGCTCCACTCTTTTAAATCTTTATAATGTGGTTCTTCTCAGTATCTACAGTATATTTGACTACATACAGTCGTGTAGTGATACTTATAGTATTAGAAAGTCCACATCATGAACATTTGGCTCATGAATCCCTAAATTTACAAATGATGCAAAACCCTTGAATGATGTTAAAATTGAAGAGCTGGAAATTGTAACGCAAATGAATACACGACACAAACAGAAATCTCTTCTTTTTTTTTTAATCACTTTTCTCGGCTCAAGGAAAGTTTTACACATATAAAACCTCCATAGATCAAAAATGAATAATAACAGAGTCATAATTGAGCTTGTCTGCAGTAGAAGGTGTCCTGTCAACAGTTCTACAGTTGCTATTACAGTGGTGGTCTATGGGGAAAATGCTCTTTGGGCCACAGGAGAATTGTTTTGCTGCAATACCACGATTGACCACTGGGGAAAATTTGGTTAATAGGCAGAGCGGTGGCACCCTATCAACTCTTATAATACATCCATGCTGTCGCTCTTTTAATGACGACATCTTATCGTATCATTTTCTTCTGCACCTCACCAGAGAATCATCTAATCTAACCATCTATCTAGCCATCTAATGTTTATCTCAGTGTGCACAAAGCAGTTACAGTGGAAGGAAATATGTAATTATTTGGATTGTCTTTTGCTGATTATTTGGTTAAAATGTGTGCTGTATTTAGATGGAATCATTCTATGTGCTGTTGTTTCCCCAAGTAGAAAGAAAGAAAAAGCTTTCTTGCCTTGTGTCAAATGCATCAGATTTCGTAGCACCAAGCAAAGCACTTAAGAAATGGAGAACTTCATTATAGAGAGCTTTCACTGTTCTATCAGTGAACTATCAGCAGTGAACACATTTATTATCTGAAAAAGCAATGTTGCTAAGTGACTTTCCTAATTACAATGATGAAGTGTTTCTGCTGAGAAGAACTTACCTCCTTGCATTTGGCTGGGAATCGTGTGTGTGTGCGTGTGTGTGTGTGTGTGTGTGTGTGTGTGTGTGTCTGTGTGTGTGTGTGAGTGAGGGGGAAGGGCTGGTCTAGGACTGACAGGGAGCAAATTGCGCGCTGCAGATGGGGAACAGTCATTGTTGTGTTTGTGGTGTTTTTTCGGACTTGGGAATGAGAGGCTTGGCTCTGTACTGTATGGTTAAACGGGGGGGGGGGGAGGCAGGGGACTGTTCAGTGTGAGGGGAGGGGGGGTGAGGGGGGAAGTGGACAGGCTGAGACTTGCTGTGAAATTTGCGACAATGGATGCACTGTGAAGCTGTGTGTACTGCGTGTGTGTGTGTGTGAGAAAGACAAGAATGATGTGGGATGATGCTGTGTGGGTCAAGGTTGAAAGGTTAGACATGAGGCTGTCCTACACTGATGGCTGATGGTTCCCACCTAAAACCATGGGGAAAAGGTGTGTGTGTGAGAAAGAAAGAGAGGGAGCGAGAGAAAAAGAGAGAGACGCGGTTACTCTGCACACACTGGACCATTCTTCCTCCAACAGGTGGGCTGCTCAGGAATGTGTCAATGAAAGAGTGCTGCTGATTACACTGCAGCTATGAAATGATGGTGTGTGTGTGAGATAGAGAGATAGAGAGAGAGAGAGAGAGAGAGAGAGAGAGAGAGAGAGAGAGAGAGAGAGAGAGAGAGAGAAAGAGTGCAAACTGTCAGATGAAAGTAATGGAGGAAAGTGCAGCAGTAAATAGTGTTGAGTGAGCTGCAGCTGGACAGAAAGATCGATGGAACACGAGCAGATGAAAGCAGAAAAAGTGAAAGAGGAGTACGGCGGATGCTCAGGAGAGATCAGGTGCAATCAATTGCTGCTGCTGCTGCTGCTGCCCGCATGTAAATTTTTTTGCCCTGCTGCCAATCCAGAGAGCTCCAGCTGGATCTCTGGGGAAGGGGGGGTATATGGCCCCATCTGGGCACCCAGCTGCTGCACTGTGTTACTGGGATCAGGTACTACAGTTACAGTCCTGCCACTCCATCCCAAACCCCTCACTGACTGCTCACATCAGAATATTTTCATATTGCCACTATATGGCACTATAAGCTCATTTCCTAATCAATGTGTTTCCATGCATAGTTCAGTTATTACAATAGTACATTCTGCAAATGATCTGCAATATTTAATTTAAGGCAAGGCAGCTTTATATAGAGCATGGCTTACACAGGAGCAACTCAGTGTGCTTTATATAAAAACAGAATATTAAACAGTAACAATTGGAAACATTAAAACATACAATTAAGAACAAGAAAAGCCAATTATAATAAAAAGAGAAGAAAGTACGGAACAATAGAAGGAGAGAAAGAAAGAAAGCAAATAGCTAGACTAAAGTAGAGCATCAAATATGAGAGTGCAGAATAAAAAATGATTAAAAGAACAAAGATTAGAATTTAAAGAGCTTTAAAAGAGTTCAATCATAAGCACATGAAATGAGAAATGTTTTTAACCTGGATTTAGAAATATTCACATATGGGGCTGATTCCAGCTAACAAAAATCCATCCAGTGCTCATTAAATTGTGGCATGTTTGCCACATGCCACAATTTAATCTGATTGGATAATTGGCAGTATGGTCATTTCTGATTGACTGTTTTGTCTCTAATTATTGGTTAGTAGAGAAGTAGAGAAGCTCAAAATGTCCCAAAACAAACAGTCAGATTCACAATACAACACAAATCTATCATGTTCTAGTCCTGAAGCTCTGGGTACTTACCATACAAGAGAGATCTGACAAACAGCTGCTATTGGTTGCATTATGGGAAATGTAGGATCCATTGTTTTCAGGATGTAGCTGCCTCTGCTAGCTTTTTATTAGTCTGTGATGAGTCATGCTGCTGAAACACATTACAACCCATAAGTAGCTGCTGATCCAAGCTTATTCTCTCCTTCTTCTCACCATCTACTGCTTGTTTTTGTTCCTAATTGTGAACAATGAAGAGAAGAGGAGAAAGAGAAAAAGCTTTACATTCATTCCAGCTGTCAATCAATCACTGATTACAGTTCACCTGCAGTGGCTCATTGGTTTAACTGTGGTGGAACGGAGCCAAAGGTGTCAAGCTGGTTCCACCAAGAACCTATCTGGCTTCCTGTCTGCTGTTTGGCTCTGATTCACTAAACCTTACATCAAACCATATCTCTAAAGCTTTGTTAAAAAGGAAGCAGTGCAAGCTGGGGGGGGGGGGGGGGGGGGGGGATTATTCAACACATCTGTCTTATAATTAAAAGACTGATGAGCAATTAAAAGTTATGAATGATTTCACACTTTAAATGATGCGTAGATAATGATGCTGAGATTCAAATGTGTTTTAATTGAACAGCTGAAACAATTAGTGGATTCATCAAGTAGAGTGATGGGCTTCTGTATGAGGTCATTAATAAATCCTGATGAAATGATGCAGGTGATATTTAAAGCTCTGAGATTGGTTTGTTTAGACAAAGATGAGCGCTCCGTCTGACATCAGCTGATTCCATCATTTCCAGTAAGTACAGGAAGTGAGGAAACACTATCACAACTCTCATGAATCAACAGTAAGGAAACAGCAGAGATGAGATAAAAATGTAAAATACCCAAATAAAATAAGAGGTAATAAAATATGAATAGAATATAATGAATAAATAATAAAACAGAGTCAGTGTAAAACAAAGTGGGTAAAATCAGAAAATAAAAGAATAAAATGACTAAGAGGAAATGTAATGAAGTAAAAGCAGATATAAAAGGTGAGTTATAATGATGCTTATTGATTCTATACAGTAAGGCTTTATTGTACAGACTCTGCAGAAAATGCTGGAATTTTTTTAAAAAGTCAACAGGCAAGCATTGATTTTAGTATATATGAAGAAGAATGTTAATAATAATCAATAAATAATGAATAATATGAGAGTTTAAATAGAGCTGCTCTGTAAATGCATTTAACTTCTTTGCAGGAAATGATTAGGAAATTACAAAATAAATTATTTTCTTGATGAACAACGAGTAGGATTTTTACCAAAGTAGCCGCACAGGAAACTCATTTATCTTTCAATTAGTCTCCAAAATCTTTCAAAATATACAGCAGCAAATTGTTTCAGCACTACCAGCATGCAAGACTGTGTGTGTGTGTGTGTGTGTGTGTGTGTGTGTGTGTGTGTGTGTGTGTGTGTGTGTGTGTGTGTGTGTGTGTGTGTGTGTGTGATGATGATGATGATGATGTAGCAATATCACTGTATGATCCATTTAAAACTAGTGTTGACATTTTATTATAATGAGATGTGTCCATGTGTGACAGCATCAGTATAAATGTGGTTTATGTATTTAGTTGATTAATATAGAATTGGTTGATACAGTGCTGGTTGTCTATAGCAACGGATTGATTGTGTTATTATTATTATCAGGGTGGAGCTCTGCATTTTTCTTTTATCAGTTCCTTACAGCATCTGAGTTTTTATGGTATAGAACAGTGTTGTGTTATCAGTGTGTGTGTGTGTGTGTGTGTGTGTGTGTGTGTGTGTGTGTGTGTGTGTGTTGTATCCTCTGCTGTAGTTTCCTTCCTCTCTGATAGCTAAAGCGTTCTTTGAAAACACAAAAACACCAAACGGTTTTTTTTGTCCCGTCTCCTCCTCGGTCACACTGAGCTTTCTGTCTCATGGTGGAACAATGCTGCTACACATGAGCAGCACCGCTCTGCGCTCACTGCTGCTGCACACACACACACACACACACACACACACACACACACACACACACACACACACACACACACACACACACACACACACACACACACTGTCTGCTGAGGGAGCAGTACACCAGCTGATCCTAGAGCAGCAGTCTGCTCACAGGACTCAACACAATGAAGAGTCTTTACAGATCTGTGGTCACAGAACGTACCGGCCCAGTGTCACTGTGATGATGATGATGATGATGATGATGATGATGATGATGATGATGATGATGATGATGATGATGAGAATGATGTCGGCTCAACTAAACAGCTTTGATTTTTATTTTTTCACTCTCAGCATCACTGACTGTTCTTTCACCTCAAAGTCCTAAAGCCTATCATGTATTTAAAAAAAAAGTAACATGAGATAATTACACATATAATTAACATTTTACACCATATTTAATATTTTTTATCTGCTTCATATTAGAGTTTAGCTCTATTCCAGCTTTTCCAGTGTGATTTGCTGCTTTTATTCCTCACATCTGGCAGTAAAGTGAATGTGACTGAGTTGAATTTGAACACATCTTCTCCAGCTGTGGTCTGAAGAGGGCAGTGAACATGTTTCACTATTTTCTGATAATTCACACACTAAACTATAAATAAATGAACTAATCATTAGTTGCAGCCTTACTCCCAATACCCCCCCCCCCCCCCCCATAAGTTGATAAGCTTTAATGATTGCTATCCATTATATGAGTGGTTGAACTACAAATACACACAGTCCACTTCAAATCATCA